>NC_060192.1:19734885-19992385 GCF_021184085.1 Oncorhynchus gorbuscha
CAGTTGTTGTGCCCTGTGATAGTGGCTGTCCTGCTATGTTGTTGTGCCCTGTGATGCAGTCAGTTGTTGTGCCCTGTGATAGTGGCTGTCCTGCTATGTTGTTGTGCCCTGTGATGCAGTCAGTTGTTGTGCCCTGTGATGCAGTCAGTTGCTGTGCCCTGTGATACAGTCAGTTGTTGTGCCCTGTGATACAGTCAGTTGTTGTGCCCTGTGATAGTCAGTTGTTGTGCCCTGTGATACAGTCAGTTGTTGTGCCCTGTGATACAGTCAGTTGTTGTGCCCTGTGATAGTGGCTGTCCTGCTATGTTGTTGTGCCCTGTGATGCAGTCAGTTGTTGTGCCCTGTGATACAGTCAGTTGTTGTGCCCTGTGATACAGTCAGTTGTTGTGCCCTGTGATACAGTCAGTTGTTGTGCCCTGTGATACAGTCAGTTGTTGTGCCCTGTGATACAGTCAGTTGTTGTGCCCTGTGATACAGTCAGTTGTTGTGCCCTGTGATACAGTCAGTTGTTGTGCCCTGTGATACAGTCAGTTGTTGTGCCCTGTGATACAGTCAGTTGTTGTGCCCTGTGATACAGTCAGTTGTTGTGCCCTGTGATACAGTCAGTTGTTGTGCCCTGTGATACAGTCAGTTGTTGTGCCCTGTGATACAGTCAGTTGTTGTGCCCTGTGATACAGTCAGTTGTTGTGCCCTGTGATACAGTCAGTTGTTGTGCCCTGTGATACAGTCAGTTGTTGTGCCCTGTGATACAGTCAGTTGTTGTGCCCTGTGATACAGTCAGTTGTTGTGCCCTGTGATACAGTCAGTTGTTGTGCCCTGTGATGCAGTCAGTTGTTGTGCCCTGTGATGCAGTCAGTTGTTGTGCCCTGTGATGCAGTCAGTTGTGCCCTGTGATACAGTCAGTTGTTGTGCCCTGTGATAGTGGCTGTCCTGCTATGTTGTAGTGCCCTATGATGCAGTCAGTTGTTGTGCCCTGTGTTAGTGGCTGTCCTGCTATGTTGTTGTGCCCTGTGATGCAGTCAGTTGTTGTGCCCTGTGATACAGTCAGTTGTTGTGCCCTGTGATACAGTCAGTTGTTGTGCCCTGTGATACAGTCAGTTGTTGTGCCCTGTGATACAGTCAGTTGTTGTGCCCTGTGATACAGTCAGTTGTTGTGCCCTGTGATAGTGGCTGTCCTGCTATGTTGTTGTGCCCTGTGATACAGTCAGTTGTTGTGCCCTGTCAGTTGTTGTGCCCTGTGATAGTGGCTGTCCTGCTATGGTGTAGTGCCCTATGATACAGTGCAGCAATGTAGAAGCCTCAAAGTGTTTGTCAATCAGATATGCATAATGCGTTGACCGTTATGCCCCCTACATATGTAGCCTGTGTGTGTGTTCTGTGCTCACTCATCAGATCTGTATAAATGTGTTTCTGTGGCTGTGTCTGTCAGGTATCTGAATGGGCGGTACGGCTCTGAGGACATAGTGAGGAAATGGGGGGAGAAGTACAGTGAAGTTTGTAACGCAATGGACATGGTGGGATTTCAGGAACAGGTAAGACCTCTCTGAAACTCTTTCTCATCCATCCGTTTGCAGTATGACAGCCATGAGGACATCTGAATCTGATTGATTGTAACTTTGTTGGACTAATTGGTTGATTGACTGATAAACAAATTGTTAGATGTTATTAACCAGTTGATAAATGACCAATTGATTGACTGACAGATGGACTGATTGTATATATGTACATGTTGTGTCATCAGGAGAAGGTAGACATGATGACTATCCTGGCAGGGATCCTGTCTTTGGGAAACATCATGTTTGAGCCCACAGAGACCGACGTGCTCAGGGTCACTGGCAAGTCCATGGGCTGGCTCAAAGCCACAGCTGTGAGTCTACATCCTCCTCCACTCCTTCTTTGCCATTATTTCTTTTGCTCAAGGAAATGGCTAGTCTGGCAGTATCAATTATTACGAACTTAAGAGGATGGTACTGCCAAACCAATAGATTCATGAATAAGCTAATAGAAATGGGTGGCTACAGAGTATATTTTGGGTTCTCGAGTGGGCCAGCGGTCTAAGGCACTGCATCTCAGTGCAAGAGGTGTCACTACAGACCCTGGTTCGATTCCAGGCTGTATCACAACCGGCCAGGATTGGGAGTCCCATAGGGCAAGCGCACAATTAGCTCGGCGTCGTTAGGGTTTGTCCGGGGAAGGCCGGCATTGTAAATAAGAATTTGTTCTTAACTGACTTGCCTAGTTAAATAAGATAAACATTTAATTCCATTTGGCCTCGTTTGGTAGCAGCTTCTGTTAACATATGCACTTTATTTATTGACCTGTTGGTGTTTTCTAAGATTACTTTAGGCATTTTCTCCCTTTTCCTCCATAAATGTTCATCAGTGGTATTGACATGGCAAAATATAAACTATAAGAACAGTTCCAATCAACAGTTTACAGTAGAAGAGTCATCTGATAGTGGTTTATACAGCAGAAAGAAGGGGTCCAGCGACTAAGCTAGGGGAAGAAACGGTTGATTATCACTCCTGAGCATACATGGTAAATACAAACAAGGGGATTTTTGAGGCAATCACTACAGTACTTTCTTTACAAAATCACCTCTGACCTTTCTAACATGGGCAGCTGCTGGCTCATGGAGACAGTTGTGACACTTTGTGTGTTCTTTTCAACTAGTTTGTGTGTCCATGATATTTAAACGTTCTACTGCGTCTGTTCGTTTGTGTATGCATAGATCCACATGCTATTTAAACAGGTGATCGTGTGTGTGCGTGCCTTCAATTTAAACAGGTGAATGATTGCACCCTGCTCCGCTGTCCCTCTTGATTAGCAGCCCTCCTAGGCCGGCAGTGGGCTGAGGCAACATCTGGCTAGCTTAGATAAGACACAGGGTCACGAGTGGCTATATTTGGAGTTTAATGGAGAGGTACTGCTCACGATGCTAGGTTAACCTCCACCTGACGCAGGATCAGCTGGTCTTTGCCCAGTTTTCATCGTCATCATTATGAGCAAAACATCTTCACAGATCTGGATACTGGGGGGATTTGGGTTCTCGCAACAGGTGTGATTAGGGCACATTAGCAATAGGGGTGAATAGGGCACGCTAGCAGCAGGGGTGATTAGGGCACGCTAGCAGCAGGGGTGATTAGGGCACGCTAGCAGCAGGGGTGATTAGGGCACGCTAGCAGCAGGGGTGATTAGGGCACATTAGCAATAGGGGTGAATAGGGCACGCTAGCAGCAGGGGTGATTAGGGCACGCTAGCAGCAGGGGTGATTAGGGCACGCTAGCAGCAGGGGTGATTAGGGCACGCAGGGGTGATTACGCAGCAGCAGGGGGTGATTAGGGCACGCTAGCAGCAGGGGTGATTAGGGCACGCTAGCAGCAGGGGTGATTAGGGCACGCTAGCAGCAGGGGTGATTAGGGCACGCTAGCAGCAGGGGTGATTAGGGCACGCTAGCTGCAGGGGTGATTAGGGCACGCTAGCAGCAGGGGTGATTAGGGACATACAAATGACTCTGGGGAAGTAGATGACGGATCATAAAGAATCATTGCCAAAATCCTGAAGTATCCCTTTTAATATTTGTGTGTTTGCCTTCTCAGGGTCAGTTTGGGGTGCAGGAGGAGGAGTTGCTGAGGAGTCTGACCTGTACTCTGTCTGTGACGAGAGGAGAAGCCATCCGCAGGCTGCACAACCAGCAGCAGGCCGAGGGTAAGGAGAAAAGCTCTGGTCCAAGATCCGCTTCCCTTACCACATCACCTTAGCCATTAGAAAGGAGGGCCTGAGTCCGTATTAACCACCATGGATACTAACTGTTGTTGTAGGGCCTCTGTCTGTCTGACCAACCACTGTAAATTGTATTGTATTTATTAAAGATCCTCATTAGTTCCTGCAAAGGCAGAAGCTACTCTTCCTTGGGTCCAGCAACATTAGGCAGTTATATATACCATTTTAAAATATTACATGACATTACATTTCATAGCACATTTAGTGTGTTCCCTCAGGCCACTAATCTACTACCACATATCTACAATACAAAATCCATATGTACGTGTGTGGAGTGAGTGTCTTATTGTGTGTGTCTCTCTTCAGTCTCTGCTGTTCCATATGGTGTTTAAATAAAAAAAAACTCTGATTCTACTGCTTGCATCAGTTACCTGATGTGGAATAGAGTTCCATGTAGTCATGGTTATATGTAGTACTGGGCGACTCCCATAGTCTGTTCTGGACTTGGGGATTTTGAAGAGACCTTTTGGTGGTATGTCCTGTGTGGTATGCATGGGTGTCTGAGCTGTGTGCTAGTAGTTCAAACACACCTCACTGCATTCAGCATGTCAACACTTCTTACAAAAACGATTAATGACGATGTCAATCCCTCCACTTTGAGCCATTAGAGATGTATAAAAAAAATATAAAAAAATGGACGTTCATATTATTGTTAGTTCTCTGTGTACATTTAAGGGCCAGTCGTGCTGCCCTCTTCTGAGTCAGTTGTAATTTTCCGATGTCCCTCTTTGTGGCACCTGACCACACGACTGAACAGTCAAGAGCCTTTAGGACCTGCCTTGTTGATATTGTTGTTAAAAAGGCAGAGCAGCACTTAATTATGGACTGACTTCTCCCCATCTTAGCTACTATTGTTTTGACTATGACAGTTTACAATCCAGGATTGCTCCTAGCAGTTTAGTCACCTCAACTTGCTCAATTTCCACATTATTTATTACAATATGTAGTTGCGGTTTAGTGAATGATTTGTCCAAAATACAATGCTTTTAGTTTTTGAAATGTTTAGGACTAACTTATTCCTTGCCACCCATTCCAAAACTAACTACAGCTCTTTAAGTGTTACAGTAATTTCAGTAGCTCATGTGTTGAGTCATCCGCATACATAGATACACTGGCTTTACTCAAGGCCAATGGCGTGTCATTAGTAAAGACTGAAAAAAGTAAGGGGCCTAGACAGCGCCCTGGGTAATTCCTGATTCCACCTGGATTATGTTGGAGCGGCTTCCATTAAAGAACATCTTCTGTGTTCTGTTAGACAACTCTTTATCCACAATATAGCATGGGGTGTAAAGCCATAACGCATACGTTTTTCTGTCAGAAGACTACGATCGATAATGTCAAAAGCCACACTGAAGTCTAACAGAACAGCTCCCACAATCTTTTTTTAACATAAATGTCTCTCAGCCAATCAGTCATTTGTCTAATGCCATGCTTGTTGAATGTCCTTCCCTATAAGCATGCTGAAAGTCTGTTGTCAATTTGTTTATAGTAAAATATAATTTTATCTGGTCAAGCATAGTTTTTTCTGAAAGTTTAAAAGGGTTGGTAACAGGCTGGTTGGTTGGCTATTAGAGCTAGTATTTTTGGTTAGCGGATTACTTTTGCTTCGTTCCAGGCTTGACTGCTTTGGCATCAATGGGAAAGAAAAGAATAAACTGAAGCTCAAAATAGATGACTATTAATCATGTTTTCAAGAGCACTTTACTCTTTTAATATGTTGTTGTTGTGTGTTTATCTACAGATGCCAGGGACTCCATTGCCAAAGTGGCTTATGGGAGAGTATTCGGCTGGATTGTCAGTAAAGTTAACGAACTGCTGGCTCCCAATGTTGACTTTGACGTTGAGCTGAATGAAATAGGTCCGTTTCAAGGGAAACTTTAAATGTAACAAAATTCCACAACTCTTTTTACGTTTTCGTCTTCTCAACCAGAGATGGTCAATGTCAGATTGACCATTCTTTTTTCTTGTTATATACTACAGGTATCCTTGACATTTTCGGGTTTGAGAATTTTGCCGTGAACCGTTTTGAGCAGCTCTGCATCAACCTGGCCAATGAACAGCTGCAGTACTTCTTTAACCACGTAAGTGTAAATATCAGTGCACAAAGAAGTAGCCGTGTCATCTTGGGTCCCTTAGAAGTGATTCTCTATTTAAGTCTCCTAAAATGACAGCCTGTAGGATTTGTTAACGTAAGACCCAAACACTTAAAAGAAACACGTGGTCAGCTTGTCTCTTTATTTAGGATTAGTAGAGGAACAGGAATCCAAACATAATCTGCAATTGGTTCTGCTTTTTGAAATGGCTATAAACGCCTATTAGTGTCTCTTTTTTTAAATGTTATTTTTCAGTGGAAGGCTTCAGAAAAACATGTCATTTTAGGTCAGCTGGCCTACAGTACATACAGTGAGCTCCAAAAGTATTGGGACAGTGCATTGTTTTCTTGTTGTTTTGGCTCTGTACTCCAGCACTTTGAATTTAAAATGATACAATGAATATTAGGTTAATGTGCAGACTATCAGATACCATGTTTATGGATATTCCTGAATTAGAAAGTTAGAGGTTTAAATATCCCCCCCCAAAAAAAAAACCCGCTAACCTCCCCTGTTATTGTATTGGTGAGAGGTTAGCATGTCTTGGGGTTATATTTGTGCATCTGTAACTTTCTCACTCATCATTATTCACAATTCATTCAGGATTATCTGTAATCGTGGTGGCATTCACATGAATGTAGAAGTGTTTAGAAACATATTCTATTCTGATTTACAATAAGTGTCTCAAATGACACTACATGATTTACCATTCATTTCTATCGGGCACAAAATAATCTGAAACAACCAAAATAAACAGCAAATGCATCCAACAAGTTTGTAGAGTCACAAGAATGATGTTATCATTGTGTGCTAGGAATATGGGACCAAATACTACACTTTTGATACACATAAGTGAGTTTGTACCAATACCTTAGTCCCCATGTTTTATGGGACCAATGTACAACAAGTGCTGTAATTTCTAAACAGTTTAACCAATATGGATGAAAATACCCTGAAATTAAAGCTGACATTTTGCACTTTAACCTCGTGGTCATTATATCATCTTTATTTCAAAGTGCTAGAGTACAGAGCCAAAACAACATGTGTCCCAATACTTTTGGAGCTCACTGTACTGTATGCATGGGATGCTGGAGTTAAAGAGGGTCGACTTGTACTAGTCACACTGCTGTGGACTACTCTCTGCT
Source organism: Oncorhynchus gorbuscha (assembly GCF_021184085.1). Classification (NCBI taxonomy): domain Eukaryota; kingdom Metazoa; phylum Chordata; class Actinopteri; order Salmoniformes; family Salmonidae; genus Oncorhynchus; species Oncorhynchus gorbuscha. Next base: position 19,741,904 of record NC_060192.1, read on the forward strand.
AGTAAACATTACAGTTTACCTTTGGGGCCTGTCCATTTGAGCACTGAATACATTTGGGTCAAATGCCATAGGAATCTGCTTATGATGATTTACTGCTGTCGGATCACTAGGGCCTCAGGGCTTCTGTTGGCGTTTTTGTGACTGAAGGCCACACACTATTGAATGTGCCATCTTCTCATGAAACGATTGGACAAAGCAGATTGATCCAATGAAAGATGTTCCCCTGTGACCAAAGCTCTTGTGAAAGAAACTGGAAATACCTGCTGTCCTTTTTGTTTTTAGTCATGCATGCGTCTTTGTATGCATTTGTCATCCTGCAGCACATCTTTCTGATGGAGCAGAATGAATACAAGGAAGAGGGCATCGAGTGGGAGACTATCTCCTTCAAAGACAACAAGCCTATCCTGGTAAAAAGACACAACCTACTTTTTTTCCCCCTCATCACTTACAGTAGTACTCTTTCCCCCTCATCACTTACAGTAGTACTCTTTCCCCCTCATCACTTACAGTAGTACTCTTTCCCCTCATCACTTACAGTAGTACTCTTTCCCCCTCATCACTTACAGTAGTACTCTTTCCCCCTCATCACTTACAGTAGTACTCTTTCCCCTCATCACTTACAGTAGTACTCTTTCCCCCTCATCACTTACAGTAGTACTCTTTCCCCCTCATCACTTACAGTAGTACTCTTTCCCCCTCATCACTTACAGTAGTACTCTTTCCCCCTCATCACTTACAGTAGTACTCTTTCCCCCTCATCACTTACAGTAGTACTCTTTCCCCCTCATCACTTACAGTAGTACTCTTTCCCCCTCATCACTTACAGTAGTACTCTTTTCCCCTCATCACTTACAGTAGTACTCTTTTTCTCCCCTCATCACTTACAGTAGTACTCTTTTTCTCTCTCAGCCTTTTTTGCATCCCCTTTCACTCTGTTTACCTCCCCCTCTCTCTCAGTAATAACACAGACAGGTTGTGTAAACCCACTGTGAGTCTGGCAGATATAAAAGAACGCAGACCCCAGGAAGGGGAAATGCTGACGGGGCAGTGTTCAGTCACATGCCAGTAGCTTAATAGGCACTTCAGCTTTCAGCCTGTGGCATCATCCTCTTGTCTATATAGAAGCATCTGGTGTCATTTGGCAGAAAATAGTGTCCCTGTCCATGGCTGAAGGTATGAGTAGAGCCTGTCTGTAAGTTATGGGATAAGATGGACACATTAGGAGTTGTGGGAAGAATTCTAACTCAAGTTAGGATTGGACCTAGAGCAAGTAATGCACAACCTGGATCCACAGGTAATTTGCTGTGTACCCACTCTGTCCTAATGCCTACTGAGCACTATACAACTTCAAGAGCATTTTACAGTGTAGGGGCCCTAGTCAATAAAAACCTGGAAACCTTGTTAACCAATCTTCAGGAAAACAAAATATTCTCCTTGTACTGTGAGAATTTTCTGTTTTAAAGTCATATGAAGTTGTGTACCATGTTTGTTTTACTCAGTTAACAATTGGCTAGATTAACCCAAATATGCATTTTCTCAATAGAATGTGTTTGTTTAGGTGTTTTTCCTTGTCTCGTATACAACTAATGTGTGTCTCTCCCACAGGACCTGATCCTTACTAAACCTATTGGGATACTTTCTCTCCTGGATGAGCAGAGTGCCTTTCCTCAGGTACTGTAGTGGTCTCCATACACCCATACATCTCTGTATTAATCAGGGATGGGCTTCTATTTCAATTCCACTCAATTCAGAAAGTACACCAAATTACAGAATTTCATTGTACTTCATTGTACTTCCTGAATTGACTGGAATTGAAATGAAATTGACCCCAACCCTGATATAAATGTTTGTGTATTAATTCTAATCTCTTTTCCCTATTTGTCCCCTAAGGCATCAGACAGAGACTTTGTGGACAAGTTGAACAGTAAATTTCAAAGCAGCCCCCACTATGAGGTGGTCCGGAGTCACAGACCCCTCTTCACTGTGGTTCACTATGCTGGGAAGGTGAGGTTACATACCTCCTTTATAATAGTACTTTATAATGCACTATGAGGTGGTCCGGAGTCACAGCCCCCTCTTCACTGTGGTTCACTATGCTGGGAAGGTGAGGTTACATACCTCCTTTATAATAGTACTTTATAATGCACTATGAGGTGGTCCGGAGTCACAGCCCCCTCTTCACTGTGGTTCACTATGCTGGGAAGGTGAGGTTACATACCTCCTTTATAATAGTACTTTATAATGCACTATGAGGTGGTCCGGAGTCACAGCCCCCTCTTCACTGTGGTTCACTATGCTGGGAAGGTGAGGTTACATACCTCCTTTATAATAGTACTTTATAATGCACAATGAGTATTGATATAGGCCATTTATAAGCTATTGTTTAGAACTACACTTATACTACATTATGACTGCATAATAACTCATTGAGTGTGTTTATGAAGCATTGTAGATATGGACTTCAAATGAAGTGTAAGTGTTCTGTACTTCCTGTGTCCAGGTCCAGTATAATGGAGGAGGCTTCCTAGAGATGAACCGAGATACCATCCCAGCCAGCATCAGAGACCTCTTCATCAACAGTGTCACCCCTCTACTCAGTGTCCTTTTTGCCGGTACGTGAGGCCATCTGAATGTGTCCGTGTTCTACAGCTCTTCGTTTAGCCAGAAAGGAACCAGTCTATGGCTTTGTTTTTATTTTCTGATGCAATCTCTTATTTGTCTTTTTGCACAGTGATTTGTCAAACTGTAGCTATTAAATCAGTGTACACATGCTTGACATGAATCAGAGCTGATACACAATGACGTTTGCTGGTTCCCAATGAGAGCTTGTGGACAAATACACCTCTTAGAAAATGATGTAGTACGGATTTATAAATAATAAATGCTTACTCTTATCTGAACACACCACCATACATGTACAGCCTGTGGTTAGTTTGAGCATTGTTCTCGTTTAAAACATTGATCACAGTCTGTCTGGCATCTCATATCTAATATTCATATGATTTATATTTGATGTATCTTCAGCCACAATCTCCAGGACAGGGACCTTGATGCCACGCAAAGCAAAGGTCAGCATTGTAGATCACAAATCCAGTGATGTTTTTAATTTTTTTATGACAGTTTCTGTAGAATAATTATTGGTAACTAACAGCAAGGCCATATTTGGACCTTTCTTACAGTACAAGTCAGAGGCATAAAGTGGATTTTTGGGGCGGGGTTTAAAGGATGTTAATATTTTTTCCTTTAGGTCATGCAAAAGGCAAATGACAACTTTAACTCAACTAGGAAACAGTCGGTGGGGGCCCAGTTTAAGGTAAGATGGAAGTTGACTCTATCTAGCACATCTGGCTTTATAAACCTCTTATTTCTGAGCATTTGGTTTCATAATGTCTGAGCACTAAGTATGAACCAAACTGATAATCCTAAATATGCCTACCTATAGACTGGACTGCTGTAAAATAAAGATGCACAGATACGTTAGTCATCTCCACAATGTGTATGTGTGTCTTCCTTGCAGCACTCTCTGGCTGTGCTGATGGAGAAGATGTTTGTGGCCAGTCCTCACTTTGTTCGCTGCATCAAACCTAACGGCAACAAGCTTCCTGACATGGTGGACAACAAAAGGGTCATGGACCAGGTGAGAACCAATATATCATATCCTTTCAGATACTGCACTGTTCATATCTACCTTACACTGAAGATTAACCAGGTATCATCCACTGCTTTAGTATTTCCCCTAGTTTTGTGGATTACTTCCTGGGAAGGGTGCACAAGCCTACTGATACAACACCAGTACGTTTGTGCCCTCAACGTTTAACCCTTTTTCAGAATCCTCTATCCTTTCAAAAGCTAAGCAAAGGTGCATTACAAAAGCTATGTGAACGGTGCATAATTGTCAGTGCTAAAAGTTATATCTATAACACAGTATTGATCCTAAGAGTGTAGATTGAGTGAACTTCAGAGTCAGGGTTGTGTTCAATAGGCACGAAATGGAAGAAATCGGACTGAACTTGACCAATAATAAACGCGTGTTTTCCTTTTCCGTAGCTAAATGTTTTGCTCCGGTGTGTCCTAATGAACATTACTCAGTCCCCAGTATGGCAATCAGGGGTTGACTAAGCAGCAGCAGTAACCGGGTCTAGGTCAGGGCCATAGGGGGCCCGCCCTACCTTACCTCCTTGCCTGTCCAAAAAACATATTGAAATATTGATCTTTATTTGACTGAGACGCGCCGACAAAGACTCATCAATCTCAGATAAAGCATCCGTGCCCATCTTTCTCAGTATGTGTTGACCATGCATCTGATTCTGTCTGGACCAAAAGAGTATGGCATACTATTTCTACATATACAGAGGGGTGCTGTTTCGCTCACTAAGATGCTTTCTCCGGTGAGAGTTTCAGCAGAGGGGAAGAGGCGAAGCAAGCGGGTGGGCTCGCTCGCGCCAAAATCTGTCCAGAATATTTTATGGGCATAATATGCAGACCTAAAGCTTGTCGCCTGCGTTCCCGCCTTTGGGACAACGTCTCCTATTGTTAGGGTGGAGACATGAGCATATTATCGTTATATACAGAGCTCTGGTTTCAGACTCTTGTGAAAGGAAAGTTGGCAAGTGCACAGTGCACTGTTAGGATAATGGCTTCTGATGTTTTGCCAAAATTCTAGAATTCCTACGGTCTAAATAAAAACATTCAAAGTACTTCCTCCAGAATGTGCTCAGTGGTCTCCTGACAATTCATGTGCCTTCATGGTTTCCTTTATGGGTGTTTGCCCTTTTGATTGTTCTTTTATTATTTTTTAAATGAATCAATTCCCCATTACATATGTCACCAGTAGGCCCAGTAAATATAGTGTTAATCCTCAGTCATTTGATTCGTCATTTACTGTTCTCTTTCTCAGAGTGGAAAAATTGTTCACAACCTGCTACGCTTGTGAGAAACACAGTGCCCATTTGGCAATGTATGATTTCCGATTGTCTTAACTCACCGCGTCCACCACTAATAAGCTGAGCTTCTCGCAAATGTTTTATTCACCTCACACAGTAACCTCACAACTTAACTTCTTTGAGACTGGGGGGCAGTATTGAGTAGCTTGGATGAAGATGCCCAGAGTAAACTGCCTGCTACTCAGGCCCAGTTGCAAATATATGCATATTATTAGTAGATTTGGATTGAAAACACTCTGAAGTTTCTGAAACTGTTTGAATGATGTCTGTGAGTATAACAAAACTCATATGGCAGGCAAAAAAAGTCATTGCCTATCGAACATACGGTGTCTATGGGGTCATATTGCACTTCCTAAGGCTTCCACTAGATGTCAACAGTCTTTAGAACCTTGTTTGATGCTTCTCCTGTATGGAGGGGGGAATGAGAGCGTCATGGGTCTGGGTCTGCCAGAGTGCCATGAGCTGACCACGCTCGTTCACGTGAGAGTTAGCTTGCGTTCCACTGCATTTCTACAGACAAAGGAATTCTCCGGTTGAAACATTATTGAAAATTTGTGATAAAAACATCCAAAAGATTGATTCAATACTTCGTTTGACATGTTTCTACGGACTGTAACAGAACTGCTCGTGCCTCATGAATTTGGATTACTGGGCTAAACACGTGAACAAAAAGGAGGTATTTGGACATAAATTGACTTTATCGAATAAAACAAACATTTATTATGGTACTAGGATTCCTTGGAGTGCATTCTGATGAAGATTATCAAAGGTAAGTGAATATATATATAATGCTATTTCTGATTTTGTTGACTCCACAACACGATGGATATCTGTATGGCTTGTTTTGTTGTCTGAGAGCTGTACTCAGATTATTGCGTAGTGTGCTTTTTCGGTAAAGTTTTTAAAAAATCTGACAGCGGTTGCATTAAGGAGAAGTGGATCTAAAATTCCATGCATAACACTTATCTTTAAAAAAAAAAATTAGCCCCTTTTTCTCCCCAATTTCGTGGTATCCAATTGTTAGTAGCTACTATCTTGTCTCATCTTTACAACTCCCGTACGGGCTCGGGAGAGACGAAGGTCGAAAGTTATGCGTTCTCCGATACCCAACCAAGCCGCACTGCTTCTTAACACAGCGCGTATCCAACCCAGAAGCCAGCCGCACCAATGTGTTGGAGGAAACACCGTGCACCTGGCAACCTTGGTTAGCGTGCACTGCACCCGGCCCGCCACAGGAGTCGCTGGTGCACAATGAGACAAGGATATCCCTACCGGCCAAACCCTCCCTAACCTGGACAACGCTGGGCCAATTGTGCGTCGCCCCACGGACCTCCTAGTTGCGACATAGGTGAACCCAGAGTCTCTGGTGGCACAGCCCTTAACCACTGCGCCACCCGGGAGGCCCTAACACTTGTATCTTTTAGCAATGTTTATTATGAGTATTTCTGTAAATTGATGTGGCTCAAAATCACCAGATGTTTTGGAACTACTGAACGTAACGCGCCAATGTAAACTGAGATTTTTGGATATAAATATTAACTTTATCGAACAAAACATACATGTATTGTGTAACATGAACTCCTATGAGTGTCATCTGATGAAGATCATCAAAGGATAGTGATTCATTTTATCTCTATTTCTGCATTTTGTGACTCCTCTCTTTGGCTGGAAAAATGTCTGTGCTTTTCTGTGACTAGGTACTGACATAACATAATCCTTTGGTGTGCTTTCGTCGTAGAGCCTTTTTGAAATCGGACACTGTGGCTGGATTTACAACAAGTTTATCTTTGAAATGGTATGAAATACTTGTATGTTTGAGAAATTTTAATTATGGGATTTCTGTTTTGAATTTGGCGCCCTGCACTTTCACTGGCTGTTGTTAAGGTGGGATGCTACCTTTCTGAATATCCTAGAGAGGTTAAAACATACTTTGCAAATGGATCAATGTGTCCATATGGCAGAGACTGGTGCTCTCGCCTTAGTTGAATTGATATATTTTTAAATCATTTTACTTCAGATTTGTATGATTAACCACGTGACAATGATTTTGAGAAACGAGAATGTTCTGTGAAAAAATGTGCACGCCTATTTAAATCAAAGGCCCGTCCAACGGATTCATTCTGCTGCCAGCCCTGGGACTAGGTACTAGGTTAGTGGGTCAGTGTGTGACTGTCTGATGATGTTCATAGGAAGTGGATTTGGCCCCAGGGGAGGGTTAGTATAGCCCTGATGGCACAATGAGGCCGGTCAATACTCTGCCCTGTCAGTGAACACTGCTGTCTAGTCTGACACCAGGGGTCTTTCTTCCCTCGCCTCTCCTCCTCATCTGTAGTGCTTTTTAATTTGTTTGTCTAGGGCTGAACTGATAAAACAGTACAATGCAGTATTGGCGGGTGGGTGGACAATAGTCAAACTGGAACTATTGTTAATGAATTACTGTGAATAGTCTGTTAAAGCTGATTTTAAGGTCTTTCTCATTACATATGTGGGTCATTCCACCAATAGGGTGACTTTTGAGATGTGTAACTTGGTAAATATTATTTTTATTTCACAATGTTTACATTCCGTCATAAAGAGCACATGTTCAACTTCGTTAAAAAAACACATTTTCCCATCTCAAGAGGTAAAAAAAAAAAAAGGAAGTGCCAAATGTAACAGGGTTGACTATTTTTAAATGATTAATAAATCCCCTTGTGACAGGGGGAATGGAAGCTTGGTGTGTGCAACAGGGAATAATTTTAAATCATTTCTAGCCGGTCTGTCTATGGGTAACAGGGTTGACGTGTTTTAAATGATTAATAAATCCCCTTGTGACACGGGGAATGGAAGCTTGGTGTGTGCAACAGGGAATAATTTAAATGCAAGTTTAAAGCATTTCTAGCCGGTCTGTCTATGGGTAACAGGGTTGACGTGTTTTAAATGATTAATAAATCCCCTTGTGACAGGGGGAATGGAAGCTTGGTGTGTGCAACAGGGAATAATTTAAATGCAAGTTTAAAGCATTTCTAGCCGGTCTGTCTATGGGTAACAGAGTTGACGTGTTTTGCTGGGTCCACTCCGTTTACCTCCACAAAACACCAGGAAATGGCCAGGTAGAGTAGAACCAGCTCATCTGCTTTTACTGTATGATTTATTGAACTATTAAGCAATTATTTAAAAAATAGTTTTACCATATTAAAATGAGAGTTCAGATGTAAATCAATCAATAATCACATGAATTAAGTAATCATCTTCAGAAATTACTTTGTCAAAGCAACAAAATAACCAAGGCTTTACGATGATGAAACTTGGATACATGTTTGGGTTAAGTGGGTTAAAATCTTCCTGGAAGTGAAGATGGCTTCTTTAAATGAAATAATTTCAAAGGATGTTTTATTAATTTGTTGAATTCTCCATGTGGTCTATATTAAAGGACACTTCATTTAATATAACAGGCTTTTACAATTCGATATTCGTGCTCAATTTCTACTTAAAATATCAAAGGCATGCAAAAGGCACTATGTTTGTGGCACAACCCATGTATGTGGTTATAGGGGCATAATATACAGATTTTTACAATGTTCATCATTGAGATCTCTGTGCTGTAGATCTATTGCCCTCCATAAGTTAGACTAGTTAAAGACTAGTTCAAGACTAGCCAAAATAGTTATCATTCTGGAGCTGCTTGGCCATCTGTGGTTTGTGCGTTTTAAACAATAATCATCATAACGGTGCATTATGTTACATCGCCACCTGCTGTTCAGCCTTGAGATTGCATTTAGTTTCAAATAAGTCCAGTAGGTCCCTAATATGGCCATCGGTAACACCTGATTCTGTTTGGTCTCTGTGGAACATATTCAAATGGTAACTAAGAAAAATTACATATTTTCCAGCTAAGATACAACGGCCTGCTGGAAACCATCAGGATACGAAGAGATGGCTTCTCCTGGCGACCCTCATTCAAAGAATTTGCTCAGAGGTGTGTGTGTGTGTGTGTGAATTTATATATTTTTATCAAACTTTGCATTATTTGTATAATTTGTATTATTTGTATATTAATCTTGACCAACACATAAACTTGTATGCATGATATTTCTGTACACGGCCGTTGTATTTTCGCTGCACCATGCTAAACTCTCGGTCTTCAGATATAACATTCTGCTGATCAAGCCAGATTTACCACTAACCAAGGAAAGGTATGTATAAAGACACTTGCTCTCATTCCAGCGATTTAAAAAAGATGACATGCATCAACGTCCATTTGAGATATCAAACAGATCTTTGTAGCTGTGTTTTGTTACATCTTATCAAATGTAACCTGTGTGGTTTGTGGGTCTTTTTCAGCTGCTTGTCCATCCTCAACACGACTGCGATACATGGCTGGAAGTGTGGGTAAGTCTACAGTAGTTGCTTTTGTTGTGTTAAATTAATTGGCAATCGGTCCTAGAAGTCTAACTTACATACGCCTGAATCTCCCTGTATAAATATATATTGTTATAATATGTCCGTTCATCAACGCATGTCATTCAGGCTATACTCATCAGATGTTTCATGTGTTTACGCTAGACGTAATAGTGTTGATAAGATTTAAGTTTCAAGACATTTAGGTTAGCTGCCTCCTAGATTCCAACATTCAATTTCAAGTCTTATAAAACTCAATCAGTCAAGTGAAAATCAGTCTGTCAAAAGCAGCTCATTCTTCAGTTAACAGGTTAGCGTTGTCATTGGCTTCAAATCAAATTTTATTTGTCACCTACACATGATTAGCAGATGTTAATGCGAGTGTAGCGAAATGCTTGTCCTTCTAGTTCCGACAATGCAGTAATAACCAACGAGTAACCTAACAATTCCACAACTACTACCTTATACACACAAGTGTAAAGGGATAAATAATATGTACATAAAGATATATGAATGAGTGATGGTACAGAGCGGCATAGGCAAGATGTAGTAGATGGTATAGAGTACAGTATATACATATGAGATGAGTAATGTAGGGTATGTAAACATTATATTAAGTGGCATTGTTTAAAGTGGCTAGTGATACATTTTTTACATCAATTTCCATTATTAAAGTGAGCAGGAGTTGAGTCAGTGTGTTGGCAGCAGCCACTCAATGTTAGTGATGGCTGTTTAACAGTCTGATGGCCTTGAGATAGAAGCTGTTTTTCAGTCTCTCGGTTCCTGCTTTGATGCACCTGTACTGACCTCGCCTTCTGGATGATAGCGGGGTGAACAGGCAGTGGCTCGGGGGATTGTTGTCCTGGATGATAGCGGGGTGAACAGGCAGTGGCTCGGGGGATTGTTGTCCTGGATGATAGCGGGGTGAACAGGCAGTGGCTCGGGGGATTGTTGTCCTGGATGATAGCGGGGTGAACAGGCAGTGGCTTTGTACTGGGAGGTCAGCTCAGGGTTTATATTGAGTAGGGGTCTTTATCTCAGTTACACTCTTTCACCCTCTCGGTCCCCAGCTCCTGCTTTCTACTGCTGTGTTGTTCTTTAGAAATGTCCCAAAGTTATGAATGTGGATGAATGATTACTGGAGTTAAGTGGTAATCTCAATCTATCTCGACTATAACAGTGCTCCATGCAACAATTCCCCCTGCAAATAGTACTTAATATCTATGAACACTGTTCAAACATCCTCTCTCACTATGGCAGGTCGTCTCGTCTGTTCTTTAAGTACTGGCACCAGGAGGAGTTGTCCAGGCTGTTGGAGAGACTGGGCAAAGCTGCACTTGTCATCCAGAAAAGTGAGGGTCACTCATCAATAGTATCTGGAACATAGTCTCTCAAATGTCTGTCAAACCGCTTCATTGGCCTCTGTGATGTTACTGCTTTTAAACTCAGGCCTGAGGCTAGAAAACCTTGCAGGTAAGTAGATTAGGTAGATGACGTTGACATTGTTGAATCATGTCCCATCATGATGTATTTCAGACATTGCCATCGGCACCTTACTTGCTGTTTTAAGTGCTACCTGCAGTATTTGTTGCAACTCCCCACAGCCCTGCAAGATGGATGATAGTTTCCCTGTTATACTGTCTGGTATCTTGATTTCAAGGCCTGTAATGACTGTTGTGTCATTTTGTGTCGGAATGTGATTCTTTTCCATGTCATTCAGTAGTAATGTAGTAATCTCTCTTCACTGTATCTCCCCCTCTGGCTCTCTGTTCACATGGTCTCTGTTGCTGTGTTCTGCAGACTACCTCTCTCTGCGCTACAGGAGGAAGTACCTGTCCCTACTGTTGGAGGTGAGCAGACAGAGGCAGGCTCAGAGAGCGAGGGAGGAGCAGCTAGAGGAGAACAAGAGTAAGTAGAAGGAATATCGCTTTTTTTCTCTTTTGCCCTCTCATCTCACTCTTGCTCACCTTCCCTCCAATCCCCTACTTGTTCTCTTTCTCCCTACCACTGTTCTATTTTTGCTCTTGACCTCTTTACCCCTCAACCCTCTCTCTCTACCCCTCTACATGCTTGTTGTCAAAGACATTTCTGTATGATGTCTTGAATATTTCAGCACTGTAAGGATCCTTGTCACTCAACATATGCAGCCCTATTAGTGCTGTATCAACAGTATTGTGTGTGTGTGTCTCAGGGCCCGTCTCTCCACCCGTGCCCCTACCCAGGAGGAAGAAGCCTCAGCCCCGGCCTCGCTCCATCATGCCCACAGCTGCCCACCTGGCCCCTGTCCCCCGGCCCCGCAACAAACAGTTTGAGGTGGGCCATATTGAAATGAATTTATGTTGGATAACAGACATACAAAAACAATGTGGACCCAGAGGGCATCACTTGAAAGTATTATTTAAAATGCTTGTTTCCAAAGTGGTCCTCGACGGTACATTTCTACACTCAAGACCCTGGTAACCTTTGAATTAATTTGAAACAGTGAAAAGTAATTTTCACAAAGTAATCTCATGTTTAGTCTCTCGATCTCTGGTGCTAGCTAGCCCATAGACAGCATGTTAGTTGAAACCTGCTATTGACTGATCTTGTACCCTTCGACAATCGCCCTCCCACACTTTCCTCTGACATCCCCTCCTACTCTCTGATGACTAAGGCCTAGATTCAATCAAATCAAGCGTTGGAGTTGTCCAATAGGTGAGCTGCTGCTCTTCATCATTGTCATAAAGCCTAAAGTGTCCCACTCAAGTTAGAAGTTCAGAACAGGAAAGTGTAGGCTATATAGAAATAAAGACACTCAAATAAAAATTCATTAAACTAAATAATGAGGATTTCTATCAGCCTAATTGAGGTGTAGATTACATCTCATATGCAGTGTTTGAACTTGTAAACCAGGCTGTATGGGATTTATCTTATTACGATTCCATGTAGCCAATGGCAATGTCCGCTTTAGGTATAATTCTAGGAGCTGCTTATGGATTGGTCAGCTGTAACACAGTTCCGACACCGCCAAAACAACCACTATGCGGATGTTGGTTAATGGGATCTGATTGAATAGAACCCTAAACTGAGCCCTAAGATTGACCCTATACGGTTCCCTCGGTCTCTCCCAGGCCACTCCCTTTGACAACCTGGAGGTGCACAGTGAGCTGGCTGAGCTGATGGGCCAGGTGGGGGGAGAGGAGCGGGCCAGGGAGAGGAGCAAGAAGAGAAGGGACAACATCCGCTGGTTCAAGGAGACGCAGGCCCGCAAGGTGGTCCGCAACGGTGCCTTCCCCTGCTGGTTCCATGGCATGATAACACGTAGGTCAGTAAGACAGGACCACACACACACACACACACACACACACACACACACACACACACACACACACACACACACACACACACACACACACACACACACACACACACACGCACAGAGCATATGTTTTACCATCCTTGTGGGGACCTAAAATTGATTGACATTAAAAATCCTATTTTCCAAACGTTAAACCTAACCCTAATTGTAACCCAAACTCCTAAGTCCCCACGAGGGAGAATTGCCCTTGTTTTACTGTCCAGTACCAACGAGGATAGTAATACACACTTCAGACTTAATTCTGTCAGATTTCAGGGTGGTTTTAAACGCACTGTGTATGTCTCCTCTCCAGACAAGCGGAGGATCTGATGACAGACAAGCCTGTAGGCTGCTTCCTGATTCGTGTAGGACAGAGCCGGGAGGGCTACACACTAACATACAAGTAAGACTACGGATGACAATCTGGATCCAAATGACCTTCCCCTACTGGGTCTGGTTCTCATCACATCACATTAGATCAGTGGTCACCTTGAGGAAGGGTGCAGTTAAGTGTATTTGAAAGGGGTTGATAGACGAGGAGAAACAAGAACAGAAGACAGGGTTGTGTTCAGTAGGCAGTAAACGTTTTGATATAGATGTGGAATGGGGAGGTACTAACTGAACTTGTCCCCATTAGAGGGATTTTTGTTTTTCGTTCAATTGTTTTACTACAGTGTGCTGAAAACGACCCGGCGCTATAGCGTGAGATATAAGACATTAAACCCCTAACTCCTGTCTGACCGATATGTACCCTTTACCCTCTGTCCTCTCCATCTGTCCGATGTCAGGGGGGCAAACCGCTGTAGGCACTACATGATTGAGATTCAGTCCAACGGGAAGTATGTGATCCTGGGGGAGGATAAAGCCCACCCCTCCCTGCCTGACCTGGTGCAGCACCACAGCCGGGTGGGCATCAAGCCCTTCAACGAGCTGCTCACCACCTCCTGTGGACAGGTCAGCGCTTGCACCCCTTTAGGGTCTGGCTCCTGTGGAATATACTCACTGTTGGCACAGGCTCTGGCAGGACCTGTGTGTAATACTGTACATTAAGAATGGATAATCAAACATGTCTGCTGTTCCAGACATGTGACCACAATACAGACTACGAGGACTTGAAGTGCCTGGATCACCTGGCCGTGGTTGACCGCAGGAGCACCGTTCATGGGGAAGGAGGGCGAGTCGAGCCCGGATCAGGTCCACCTGGAGTTCCAGCAGCTCTTCCTGCCTCCGGGGCAGAACCCCGCCCTGGAGGCCCAGAGACCCCCTGTCCTCAGGCGGATATCTGACCGCAGACACCGGGCCGAGGCTGAAGGAGGAGGGGAGGCCCTGGGAGGGAAGCTCAGAGATGGGGAGAGAGGAAGAGCGTGGGGAGATGAGCGGGACCGCAAGAGCAGGCCCTTTCCCCCGGTTGTATCCTTCCATCCGATTGGCTATGAGGGAGATCCAGCAGATCCAACAGGTGAGAGGAAAGGGAAGAGGGTGGATAAGATGGGAGACTTAATATGTTCAATGATAAGGTGATGGGTCATTAAAGTCTAAACTATATGTCCAATTTTTAAAGGGATACTTCAGGATTTTGACAATGAAGCCCTTTCATCTACTTCCCTAGAGTCTGATTAACTTGTGGAAAACATTTTTATGTCTCTGCACAGAGATGAAAATGGTATCCAAGAGTTCAACTGACTCTGGGGAAGTCTATAAAGGCCAAAATCCCGAAGTATCCTTTTAATGCTGGATCCAGTCAGTCATCATTTCTCAGTTTCAGCTAATTTCTCAATAAAATTACACAAACATCTTCTTGGAATGTCAGGGTCTATGTAACTGGCTGGGCACATCTGGTCTATCGCTAGAACTGGGTCAGTTACATCTGCGTATAGATGGCAGTCAGTATATGGTGTTAAACCATTAAAATAGCTACACTGTAGGCCTATTCTTTAAAACTTGTCATGACGCAACATACAACTTCATTATTCACTATTATCAAATGGGCTTTTTGAATTTATACAATGTAGGTTGAACCCTGTCTTTTGTGTTCTTCCAACCCAGATCATAGGTTGAACCCTGTCTTTGTTTTCTTCCAACCCAGATCATAGGTTGAACCCTGTCTTTTGCTTTCTTCCAACCCAGATCATAGGTTGAACCCTGTCTTTGTTTTCTTCCAACCCAGATCATAGGTTGAACCCTGTCTTTGTTTTCAGGTTGAACCCTGTCTTTTTTGTTTTCTTCCAACCCAGATAGGTTGAACCCTGTCTTTGTTTTCTTCCAACCCAGATCATAGGTTGAACCCTGTCTTTGTTTTCTTCCAACCCAGATCATAGGTTGAACCCTGTCTTTGTTTTCTTCCAACCCAGATCATAGGTTGAACCCTGTCTTTGTGTTCTTCCAACCCAGATCATAGGTTGAACCCTGTCTTTTGTTTTCTTCCAACCCAGATAATTTCAGAACCTCAGAGTTGATTTTAGGACCCGACTTTTATGCTGAACCATGATTATCTGAATACATATCCAAACTGACACAATTCATGCTGGAGTACTGTGCCCCGAGTGTTCATTAATCTGCATTAATAAAGAATTGTGGATGCATTTGTGATCTTTTCTGTCTTGTGTCTGCAGCACTTTTCAGATGTCCAGGAACAGAGCCCCGCCGTCTCTCACAGTACACCCAAGCCCTCCTGGAGGAGGACAGGTAGGTCATAGTAGCTACGCGCATACCCCGCCCACCTGACGATCTGTGTTTTTCAGCGTCTGTTTCCTCTGTGGGGTGCAGAATCCACTTGTCACGTAAACCTTGCTGAATTGATTGCTTTCATTTTAGTCCTGCGACGAAAATGTCGCAGGACTAAAATGAAATGATATAATGTTACGACCGCGGTAATGTTTGTAATGACCTGTCAAACACACCCCGGTAATGGCTGAAATGGGCGTTGTCTTCCCGTTGCATCGAGAAAAAGACTAAAAAAAACTTTGTTGGAGATTTTACACATCTCGACACTTACATCACAAGAAAGAGAAGAAAGAACTTTATTTTGATGGATGTACATTTTTTTCACTAATTAAAAAAAGAACAATTGTACAGTTGAAATATTTACAAACTAGAGGCGCTGAAATAAAAGCAACTGCTGAAAATGAACACAAATTACAGCGATATTGTGTCTGATCTCGCAAACCATGTAAATTATGTATAGATACGCTTGGCTCTAGATTATGCCTGTTGATTTTCAAGAGGGTATCCTGCTATTGACACTTGTTTAATTATGCAACAGAACGTGACGACAGTAATTAGTGAGGCAGTCTAGGCCGTGCAGGTGGGCCTAAACAGAGCACGGTTTTGGTGGTTGCTGCCCTGTTCCACCCCATTGTTAATATATTAATATATGCAAATATACCCAGTGCATTTATACAAATGAGGCACATATAATTTTCTTTAGTTTAACTTCTTGACACACTTATCCGGTTAGCGGGATCATTTTCATCAACACCTGCTGAATTGCAGAGCGCCAAATTCAAATGAAATTACTAAAAAGATTTAATATTCATGAAATCGCAAATAGCAAAACACAGCTCTGCTTGTTGTTAATCTACCTGGCGTGTCAGATTTCAATACAGCTTTCGGCGAAAGCATAACAAGCGTTTATGTAAGAACATCTCTCTCAGTAGACAATATTACAAACAGCTAGCAGCCAAGTAAATTGGTCACGGAAGTCAGAAAAGCAATAAATTAAATCGCTTTAATGATCTTCAGATGTTTGCACTCACGAGACTCCCAGTTACACAATAAATGTTCCTTTTGTTCCATAAAGATTATTTTTATATCCAAAATACCTCCATTTGTTTGGCGCGTTATGTTCAGAAATCCACAGGCTCGAGCGGTCACTACATCGCAGATGTAAATTCCAAATAGTATCCGTAATGTCCACAGAAACATGTCAAATGTTTTTTTATAATCAATCCTCAGGTTGTTTTTAAAATATATAACCGATAATATATCAACTGGGACTGTAGCTTTTTCAATAGGAGAGGGAGAGACAATGGCTGCCCCACTCTGTTGCGCAAGCAAAACTCTGCGAACACCCAGCTATCCACTGACGCGATGTGATCTTTCTCGCTAATATTTCAAAATAAAAGCCTGAAACTATGTCTAAAGACTGTTGACACCTTGAAGGAGCCATAGGAATCTGGTTGATATCCCTTTAAATGGAAACAAGGCATCCAATGGAACCGAGAGCTTTCAGGAAAAACAGCACTTCCTTGTTGGATTTTCCTCAGGTTTTTGCCTGCAATATCAGTTCTGTTATACTCACAGACAATATTTTGACAGTTTTGGAAACTTTAGAGTGTTTTCTATCCTAATCTGACAATTATATGCATATTCTAGTTTCTGGGCCTGAGAAATAGGCTGTTTCAAATGGGTACGTTATAGCCAAAAACGAAAATCCTGCCCCCTACATTCAAGAAGTTAACGCAACATATATATTTTTTAAACAACATACCTAATAGTATTATATATTTTCTATATAGAAGTGCATTCTAAGAAAAGAGAAGTGTAATTTGACACATTTAATACTTGAATTCCCACCAAAATCCCTGAACTTTATGTGCTATAATTCAGTCAACATCTGATTAGTTTTTAAAATGTAAACCATTGTCCAACTGTTGTATTTATTAGAATTGTTTTAAAAACCTTTTAACAATTTATATGCATGTTTCTAGTCATAGTTCTGGCTAGCAGGGCTCAACAAGGCATTGTGCAATATATTGTGTCCAGACATGTCTTTGTCGTGTAGAATATTTAGCTAAGCAGTGATTTAAACTGACTTATGCTATTTTTGTTTCTGTTGCAGATTCATAACCCATGTGATGGAGGGAGTTCATTCAAAGCTGCTATTTGTTGTTTTTGCCCATCTGAATGAGTTAACTGGACCTTATTCGGTCAAGTGTTAACCAGGTTTTTATAAACAAATTGTAAGGAGATACTTGTTTTACTAGTGTTTTATTTAATCACAATTTTAATATAAATTTGTTTACGTTTCTGAATATTGTTTTATGTGTGTATGTAAATTATTCAGTGGGAATTTTACATTCACTGTTTTACTGAATGTGTTTTTTACATTTTAGATATCTGGTTGTGCAAGTTTTTTTCCTTCATAATAATAAAATCTGCAGTCAAAAAAGCTTAGGCCACGGCCATGTATTCCTTCTTTAGTTTCACCGTATCAGTCATCATGGAGTTATTTTTTTAACAGTTAAATAATCATCCAATATGCTTGCAGACCTGTGCAGAGGAGTGGTTTGGACTTCAACAGATATTACTAGCAGCCAGTGATATCCAGAGTAGTAGACAGATCACAGCCCAGTTTCCCAAAAGCATCTTATAATCATATGACCTATGGTTCTAACGATGAATTTATTAGCCTTAAGATGCTTTTGGACACCGGGCCCAAAACCATAGAGGCCTCTAGCAAAAAGCCATGTTGTCATGGGCAGTGCCATTGAGGGCTTCCACCATTTTAATGTAGCCAACTGGGTGGGACTTCCAACTTCATTGTTTGATCCCTCCTGGTGATTCTGTTGGAGTCCGGGTCATTAGGAGCGATCAGCCAATCATGAAGAAGAAAATTAACTACTTCATTAATCTGAGTCATCTTTTGGTGCTGTCACACTATAATGACACAGATACAAAGATGAGTCCTCGATCTCTATGATCAGAACAGGCAAACAGGAGTCACTGGGCCATAGATCTAAATCGACCAGATTGGACAGGGCCATAGATCTAAATCGACCAGATTGGACAGGGCCATAGATCTAAATCGACCCGATTGGACAGGGCCATAGATCTAAATCGACCAGATTGGACAGGGCCATAGATCTAAATCGACCAGATTGGACAGGGCCATAGATCTAAATCGACCAGATTGGACAGGGCCATAGATCTAAATCGACCAGATTGGACAGGGCCATAGATCTAAATCGACCATACACTGTAGTACTCCAAATCTCATTGATGGATCTCAGGGTTCTGGCTCTCGCACTGTGTCACCGTCTACTCCCATCCAGGGTAATGTGATGCTGCTGTGAAACTGTTATGGATATACGTTCTGCACAACTCATGGATGTCAGAAAATGATTCGCGACGGACATCGCAGCGGGAAAGTGCTAAATGAGCGAACTTGTTGAGTGAAATTAATGAAGGTCACGTGACTGAGGAAAATATTGCCATGGTTAAGGATAATATTGAAGTGAGTGACAATCAGGAGCCCATTGAGAAACAAGAAATGGCTGGAATTGTCGGAATCATTGGACAGTTTGATAAAAGTATTGAGCAGTGGAACTCCTATACAGAATGGTTAGAATCTTTTGTTCTTGCAAATGACATTGAGGACAAAATGGTGCCTACATTTTTTTTTGTGTGATAGGGCCAAACATTTAATTTACTACACAGCCTGCTACAGCCAGACAGAACAGGTAAAATTACGTATGGTGATATTGTGGGAATCATGAAAGGAGACTTCACCAAAACCACTAGTTGCTGAAAGGTTTAGGTTCCAAAGAAGAAATCAGAAATGGGGAGAATCAGTGACGATGTTTGCTGCTGTGTTAATTTAACTCACAATGCTCTGATAGATTATTTATGTCCTAAATTACACCATTAGACAGACTAGTATGTGGCATACGGAGTGAAGCCACACAAGAGACTGTTAACAGAAAGTATTCTGACCTTGGCAAAGGCCATAGAAGTCAGTGTTTCCATGGAACCTGAGAGGCTCAGGAAAGTGCAGAGTTGCTACATTTTTCACCACCACCATAGGCCCTGTTCCAAAGAATGCCAAGGTAGCCTGTTTAAATTACTATCGCCCCATAGCACTCACATCTAGCAATGAAATGCTTTGAAGTGTTCATCATGGCTCACATCAACACCATCAATCCCAGATACCCTGGACCCACTCCAAATCGCAATCACCGCTTGGTATGGCAACTGCTTGGCATCTGACCGCAAGGCGCTACAGGGAAGAAGCACACGGCCCAGTACGTCACTGGGGCCGAGCTCACTGCCATCCAGAACCTCTATACCAGGTGGTGTCAGAGGAAGGCCCTAAAAATTGTCAGACTCCAGTCACCCTAGTCATGGACTGTTCTTTCTGCTATCGCACGGCAAGTGGTACCGATGCACCAACGGTGGCCCTGAACAGCTTCTACCCCCAGGCTATAAGACTGCTAAGTAGTTAGCCAAATACCTACTTGGACTATCTGCATTGACCCCCTTTGCACTAACTCTTTTGACACATCACATACACTGCTGCTACTGATTTAAAAAAAATCTATTTTGCCTAGTCACTTTACCCCTACCTACACTACTGTTCAAAAGTTTGGGGTCACTTAAATGTCCTCGTTTTTGAAAGAAAAGCATTTTTGTTGTCCATTTAAAATAACATCAAATTGATCAGAAATACAGTGAAGACATTGTTAATGTTGTAATTTACTATTGTGGCTGGAAACGGCTGATTTTTAATGGAATACCTACATAGGCGTACAGAAGCCCATTATCAGCAACCATCACTCCTGTGTTCCAATGGCACATTGTGTTAGCTAATCCAAATGTATCATTTTAAAAGGCTAATTGATCATTAGAAAACCTTTTTGCAATTATGTTAGTACAGCTGGAAACTGTTGTTCTGATTTAAAGAAGCAATAAAACTGGCCTTCTTTAGACTAGTTGAGTATCTGGAGCATCAGTATTTGTGGGTTTGATTACAGGCTCAAAATGGCCAGAAAGTATTCATACCCATGGACTTATTCCACATTTTGTTGTTACAACCTGAATTCAAAATGGATTAAATATATTTTTATTCCTCACCCATCTACACACAAATCCCTATAATTACAAAGTGAAAACATGTTTTTAGAAATTTTAGCACATTTTATTAAACGAGGTACTGAAATATCTAATTTGCATACAGTACCAGCCAAAAGTTTGGACACAACTACTCATTCAAGGGTTTTTATTTTTACATTGTAGAATAACAGTGAAGACAAACTATGAAATAACATATGGAATCCTGTAGTAACCAAAAAAGTGTGAAACAAATCAAAATATATTTTATATTTAACATTCTTGAAAGTAGCCACCCTTTGCCTCTGACCGCTTTGCACACTCTTGGCATTCTCTCAACCAGCTTCACCTGGAATGCTTTTCCAACAGTTTTGAAGGCGTTCCCACATATGCTGAGCACTTGTTGGCTGCTTTTCCTTCACTCTGCGGTCCAACTCATCCCAAATCATCTCAATTGGGTTGAGGTTTGGTGGTTGTGGAGGCCAGGTCATCTGATGCAGCACTCCATCACTCCTTATTGGTCAAATAGCCCTTACACAGCCTGTGTTGGGTCATTGCCCTGTTGAAAAACAAATGATAGTCCCACTAAACGCAAACCAGATGGGATGGCGTATCGCTGCAGAATGTTTGCTGCTGTGTTAATTTAACTCAGACTGAGTTTATTTATGTTCTAAATTACACCATTAGACAGACTAGTATGTGGCATACGGAGTGAAGCCACACAAAAGAGACTTAACAAAGGATTCTGACCTTGGCAAAGGCCATAGAAGTCAGTGTTTCCATGGAACTAGCTGATAAAGAGGCTCAGCCGTAGAGTTCATCAGGAAAGTGCACAGAGTTGCTACATTTTTCAAAACCACCATAGGCCTAAAACATCTGATTGGCTCAATATAAAAACTGGTTTGGATCTGACAACCAGATTAATTGGTTGAAACACTAAACAGCATTTTTTTAATCAATGGGTAGTGAGCTCATTGTATGGTTACCCTAGATAATTAGGCCTAGATCATTCTAATCACTTAACCATACTGCCATTCATCTCATAGGCTACTTGTAGTTCTTCTATATTTCATTAGTTAAGTAGGCAATTTACCATTTCTTCATCCATGTATGCGTTGGATTACTCGTCCAATTTGCTATGATGAAATGCAAATTGGTTATGATCGACGATAGGTCAGTCATCCAAGGACACTGTAGTAGGCCAGTGACGTAACAAATAGGTCAGCGAGAGGAGGGGGGGTGTCAGGAAGGGGTTTTCTGTGCGCTCTCTAACATCACACATTCTAAACCCTCAAATGATTTACCTCACAAGTGGTTTGTACATTCTGGTGTATGTAAAAAAAAATATGAAAAGAATGTCAAACGATATACCGTATATACAGGGGCTAACGCTAACTCACCACTAGCTCTGTCTCCTGTGGTTGATAATGATATAGTCCTGTAGCCCACACACCTTGTTTGGGTCATTATATCATCACAGCAGGTGGTGGAGCTGAAGACAAGGCAATAGTCTAGATGTTGGCCCCAATATTTACTTCCATTACAAAAAGATCCAACAGTGTAGCTGTTGCAGCATGAAAAACATTAAGCAATGGCCACATACCAGCATAGAATATCCAGCAGTGATTCTGCACATTATGTGAAATTAGGTTGCCCTTGCAGATTATATTCCCTTCATCTCTTGGCAGGTATGCAAGCAGACATGAGCTCTGTGGTCCATGTGTGACACAGGGAGGCTGGCGGATTGGGGCTAAGCAGTTTCTATGGCAACAGAGGATGAGCGATGCTGCGGTAAACAGTGAGGTGGCGAGCCCGGGGATGATGCCTGAAAAGGCTGTTTCTTCCTTGCTCTTCTCACCCTGCTGCTCCCATTAGCATGGCTACTGGACAGTCTTTGGGCCATGTCATTGTCAAAACATTAAGGAAGGAGGCTAAAGTATAGCATCTCAGTCACACCAAGGCATGTAGGATTACACAGGCAGAACACAAGGCATATGTTCCCATGTTTTAAAGCAGTTGATAGACCCATTTCCTTTGACGGCACCTGAGGTCACCTTTAATTCCCTATCATCCAACCACTTATAGTATCATAACATGATATCTTTGTGCTTTGGGACAGGTAAATATAGGGCCCAAGAAACCATGTTCCTTTGCAAAACCAGTACAAAGGATATGTCAGATTATAATTTTATTGGTAAACTGTACAATTTTTGATTGACTATGGTGCTACATTTTTTTTCTCCATAATATTTTTTCTCTCTCAAATGGCTACCATTTGCACCAGAAAACTGTTCACAAGTAGAAAAATACAAAACCACATGTACACCACTCACCGATTTGTGAGGGGAAAGAATGTACAACGAAAACATGGAGTTTGGAAAGCTATAGTACCTTTGGTGAAGATCAATAAAAACAGTGGGGCAGGATTGATAAAAGCAGCATGAAATGACTTTGAGAACTAAAGCTGCCGTACCAAACACGCAGATAACAGAATTGCACATTTTTTGTCTTGTTCTTTTTCTAGGATTAAAAAAAGAGGAGATCCAAGGTCCACAAGCAGAGCTGAAATACATTTGAGGAAAATCCTCACGGGTTTCACAGCTACTTTAGTATTCATTCAGTGCATCTTCAGTCCAGGGGAGACCAGTAGATAAAACAGGGAAGGCCACAAAAGCACTCCCAATACTCTCCTAGACAAAGAGATCCTATTCCAAACCTCTAGCACCTGGATGAGGATGATGACTAATGCAGACTAATGGGAACTGGGATCATGTAGTTAAGGCTTGGTTTAACAACAACTCAGAGGACATGTACATTACACAGTATGTTTCACACAGTAGAATGTGTAATATTATGTCTAGTGATGTTTAATGAGTGAATTACATAGTATATTTCGGACGTCACTTTCTGGTCAAGCTGCAAAGCCGGAAGATCTACTTCTCTTCTTACAGTTTTTTTTCGATTGCTAAACGACAGTGGACACAACTGGTAACTACAGTCTGCACAGCAGCAGTTCATGTGGCCAAACTCTAGTTCGTTTTTCATTGCTTGAACACAGTTTTCAAAACTCTACACACTTATCCCATGACTTTAACCACAACCTGCACAACACTGGATTTACAGCACTTTGTTCAAATGCAACACACTGCTGTCAAAACTGTGAACCACACATTCAAAACGGAATAGATTTCAGCTTTGTGCCTTTCAAACACTGCTGATTGCAATTTCAGCTGAAAAGCTAAGCAGGTGTCTTATTTTAGACTTGTTAGTGAACACACACACATATTACAGTATATATAGGTAGAGGTCAGAAAGACTCATTTTGGAAATGGAACAAGGAAGATGGGTTCGTGGAGGGAGAAGGGTGGCAGGGAGAGGGCGGATGCGTGGAGGAAGACAAAGAAGACAAAGAGCTGTTATTTCAGATGAAATAAGGGCTACACTTATAGACCATGTCGGTCTCTCATTGAGAGAGGCAGGGTTGAGGGTGCAACCCAATCTGTAAAGATCCACAGTGGCATCTGTAATGCGAATTTTCCATCATGCAAACAGGTGAGAGTTACATCCTTACAGTAAATGAAAACATTACAGGAATCTATTTTGTATTTCAATTATAGAATATTTACACAGATATATATCACAGTAAGTTTGACTGTAAAATATATTTTTACAACAGGACCCAACGGCTGCCCCCAACAGGGGGAAGAGGAAAAATATTTTCAGATGCGCAGGAAAATGCTATTGTTGACATGGTTGTTGTCAACAATGCAATAAAACTGCGGGAGATTCAAGATGGAGTGCTGGCTGATAATGATATATTTGAAAATGTTAATTCTGTCAGCACAACAACTATTGCTCGAGTCCTAAAGAAACACCAAGTTACAATGAAACAGTTATACACTGTACCGTTCGAGAGAAACAGTGAACGGGTAAAAGAGCAAAGATACCAATATGTCCAGGTAAGACGTCTGAGGTTACGTACACAGCTATACAAAATATTTACAGTAAAAAAAAAACACTAGCATTTCTACAGTAAAACTGTGCACTTACTGCTTTTCAGAGAGTAATGGAGGTGGAAGCACTGGAAAGACCACATTAATTTGTATTTATCGATGAAGCTGGATTTAACCTTGCCAAAGCACGGCGCAGAGGAAGGAATGTTATAGGTCAAAGGGCCACTGTGGAGGTTCCAGGCCAAAGGGGGGGAAATATCACCATGTGTGCTGCAATGGCCAATGATGGTTTGCTTCTCAACACACCGCTCATTGGCCCATACAACACAGAAAGGATTATAGCTTTCCTAGAACAGCTCTATGCTCAGCTAATGCCAGCAGAACAGGGGGAGCCAGTAAGAAACCCCCAAGTTTTTTTCATAGTTTGCGATAACATTACTTTTCACCACTCTGCAGCTGTCACAGATTGGTTTGCAGCACATCACAGATTTATGGTTTTGTACCTGCCTGCATATTCACCCTTCCTCAACCCAATAGAGGAGTTTTTCTCTGCCTGGAGGTGGAAAGTGTTTGGTCACCACCCACATGACCAAATGTCTCTTTTGGAAGCCATGCATGCTGGATGTGAGGACACGAGTCCAGAGGACTGCCAGGGATGGATAAGGCACTCCAGAAGGTTCTTCCCCAGGTGCAT
Source organism: Oncorhynchus gorbuscha (assembly GCF_021184085.1). Classification (NCBI taxonomy): domain Eukaryota; kingdom Metazoa; phylum Chordata; class Actinopteri; order Salmoniformes; family Salmonidae; genus Oncorhynchus; species Oncorhynchus gorbuscha. Next base: position 19,767,038 of record NC_060192.1, read on the forward strand.
GGCAAGAGAAAACAGATGTGATGTTGAAGAAAACCTGTGGCCTGATGCTAGAGAGAGGCAGGATTAGCCCCACAATTATTTGTTCGAATTACAGTATGTACTTTTAGTTTGTACCTTTTTTTTCTCATTACTGTAATTCTGTAAATTACTACAGACTATTGAAGCAAACTGCTAATTTTCATTTACCTTAAAGAATTGTTATGTTCTAAAAAATTTAATAAATCATGTGAAAGAATGTCACTCTTTTCTTGTTCAAACTGTAAAGATGAAAAGTTTGTATTTTCTGTATTGGTGTTTGGTGCTAGTGTTTTTACTCTCAGTGTGTTCTGAGTGACAGTGTGTGTTATCTCAGTGAGGGTTGTGCATAGTGTTTGGCTGCACTGAGCGTGTTTTGAGCCATGTGTTAAGAGTTGTGTTGCTTGGAATGAGTTTTGCAGGTGATGTGAACTGTTTAGCTCAGGTGACTGTTGGTAGTGCAGACTGTAGTTAGATTTTTGCACATGTGACTCCAGTTGTCCCCACTGTCGTTTAGCAATCGAAAAAAACTGTAAAATCAAATAATATTTTAACCTTAACCACACTGCTAACCGTATTCCTAATCCTGACCTCAAATTAAGACCATAAATGTTGACAATATATTGCACATTTTGATTTAGCAGCTTGGCCTTATTTTCGGGAATCGTATGTTTCACACAATAGTAGATGTAATTTGTTAGTGACGTGAGTAAACTGAGAAGATGGTAAATAAAGTAGAGGTGTGATTTCTATGGTTCTTAGAGATGATGCCTTATTACTTTAGAGCAGTGGTCTAAACCGCAGATCAATTCCCAATATCATCTGCCATCTATTTTCTGGTAAATGAAGGCTTTGACAGCACGAGGCTGCCATTACAGGAGGGCTGGCTATATACATTTATTCCCACAGCAGGTGCTAAAGTTTGTAATTACAGAATTGTATGAAACATAAGCCACAGTGTGGTTGGCCTACACATACAAAAGGAGGCTGTCATTGAGACAGAAACAAGACATACAAATCAACATAAACACACAGTGGATGATATTGCCTGATGTTGGACAGCTCAGTTTTACAACTTGACGTTATCAACTGCCAAAGACAGGAGGGGCGATCACCAACAGGAACTGGTACACTACATACACATTCACACACAACAACATATACATGCACTGTTTCAAACTGCCAAAAAGTGCTGTCTTGTGCTTGAACATTTCACAATGTTGGTTGTCGCACCAACAAATGTTTTATCAACAGAAACCCTGAAGACAACCGTCTTCATCACCACATATTAATGTAGGTAGAACAGAAGGAGTTAAGGCCACATGGGGAAAATCAGGGTACAAAATTGTATCCAGGGTAAAAAAAAAAGAGGAAGGTAAAAGTGTTTGCATCAGATGTCATAAATGCATATCCAACCTTGCTATGTCAATTACCCCTACACACCCAAGAGTACAATGTCCGCTTGTCTTTTTCAAGATGATGAGGTGTGACAAGATATGAAGCCCCTGGTCAGTAGATCACAGGTTGAAGGAGTATGTTCTACTTAGCAGGCATCATTGAGTTCCAGTACTTTAGGGCTCTATTCAATCTGCATTGCAGCTTTACAGCGTGCTTGACATTTAAAGACCATGTTCCTGCTTTAGCGGAGACTGCATTCACTGTAAACGCAGCAGATGTCGGCTCAATGGGAATTGACCTCTACATTTCTATCGTGGAATCTGCAACGCTTCAGTTTACGGATTAAATAGTGCCCTTAGTGATGGTCAGAAGCTTTCCCAATGGGCAACATTCTCTTCCGTTGATGGGCAACATTCTCTTCCGTTGATGGGCAACATTCTCTTCCGTTGATGGCCACCAGGGGGTAGGCATGCTCAGGTCTTGATGTCCAGCTAGGCCAGCCCGACTCTACCCATCAAAAGACGGAGCCACTGTGGTGGAAGTGGACAGTGATGGATCGGAATTACAGTAGTGTGCACATTTGGAAAGAAACTACAACAAAGGCCAGCTTTTGGTTGTGTCTGAAGGATAAAGGAGAGACAGTAGCAGGCCTACAACAATTTCAAGGCATCATAGATGCAAGAATATTCTCAAATGCAAAAATGTTTAGCCTCCAATGGGCTCTAATCATGGAATATCATACCCACTATATGTTTACTCTGAAGTGCTAATTTTAGACACAGTTCATGTTCTCTCTCAAGCAATCTATATAATAGCAGGACATTTTAGTCAGGGAGAAAAGGGGGTATAAACCATCATGACACACACACAAAAAAACAACAGATATGATCCCTTTTTTAAACATATTTAGAGCAGGGCTCTCCAACCCTGTTCCTGGAGAGCTACCGGAGTGAAAACCTACAAGACGGTAGCTCCAGGAACAGGGTACAGGGTTGGAGTGAAAACCTACAGGTGGGTAGCTCCAGGAACAGGGTTGGAGTGAAAAACTACAGGTGGGTAGCTCCAGGAACAGGGTTGGAGAGCCCTGTTTAAGTGTAACATTTAGGAGGTTAGCGTCTTCTATCCCCTTGGAGCTAGGGCTGCAGTACCCTATTTGTCCTTTAGGGGGTGTAATTGCAGTTTTGAGCTGCATTATGCTCAGTCCCCTCTCCTCTACGGCATGCTGTTGTTGAAGCTGGAGTTGTTGCTGCTGCAGCTCTCCTCATAGGTGGGAGGGGGTTCTGTAAGATCAACATACAAACCAGAGAAACAGTCCGACAAATAGTAGACTATTGTTAATTTATCATCATAATGAAACAGAAGTGATTTACAGAATCAACTCCAGACAGGTTAAACTGTGTGTAGGAGCAGCAAGTGGTGACTGACTATGTAATAGTGCTGTATTAGGCAGGGGTAACTCACCATGTGGGTAGTCCCAGGTGCTGTACTCAGGGGGGAGTATGAGAGGACAGGACGTGGGTACTGGGGTGACGTTTCCCTCTGTAAAGAAAGGGATGGTGGACCCAGTGGACACACAGAACAGAGGCGCAGAGGTGTCGTCGGCACGTCGCTGGCTGGGTGGGAAAGCTGCACCGGGAGCGTAGCTAAATGCACTGGGGGACATGGTGGGGGGCCGGCCGGATTGGTCCTGCTGGGAGTGGCTCTTAGTGGGGATCTCCTCGCTGACTGAACCCCCTGCACCCAACTCCTCCTCCAGGTCCTCCTCAGCTGGGGGTGCGCTGGGGGTAACCCCTTCCAGGCCGGTGTTAGGGCTGATGGGTGTTGGGGCTGGGGTTGAGGGCATAGCTCGTGACGGGGTCAAGTTGACAGCGATGTTCCCGATGTAGATGGGTAAAGTGACAACCGTCTCAGGGGATTTTAGTGATACCTGCAGCGTTCACAAAGACACAATGTAAATGTTAAATATCCTGTCATCCCAGGTGATCCTTTAAGTACAGTACTGACACAAATCGCTTTGCCATACTGTATGACGACCAAGACATCTGATCTGTTCAGATTACCATAGTTATAATCCCTGAACTCAAAAGAGACCTCTTAAATTGAGCATGAATGACTTACAGCATACTACATGGCAGGTGCATTGGGTTAATGAGAGGATTACTACAGTATGATATTGTATGAGGAACATTGTCTGGTTCATGTTGCAACTATAACTACAGAATGAACAGTATGAGAATGGTTTACCAAGAAAAACTTCCAAAATGACCTTTTAACCTCTAATTTGTCCTTTTGGAAGTTTTTCTTGGTAAGCAACTCTCATGATTTTTGTCATTGTTGTTGAGCACCCATCCTTGCCTTTGTTTGCTGAAGCGCGAAGTACCCACCTGAACTCTATAGAATGAACCCTATACAACTGCTAAAACTCTGAAATACCACCTGTGAACAACATGCTTTAATCGGGTGGATGCCCATCAGAGCACTCGATTGAGGATGTAACTAACCTGGATGAAGTAGTCGATCTCTATGAGGCTGCAGCCGGCCAGGGCAGACTGGGGGAGGGGCGGTACGATGATCTGCTCTCGCCACTCAGCGTGTTTCCCCGCCTTCACTCCCGCCCCCTCTACCTCTGCTATGGTCCGCAGGTCGTACAAAGCTCGTTTGGTCTTATAAGTCACTTTCTGAGCAAGAGAAAAGGAGGAGGGGTATCAGAGACAAGATCTACATCCAACAAACATACAGCCTAGTGTAAACAATACAGACAAACACTACAGATCAAATATATACACTAAAAATACTAAAAAGTATGTGTACAGCTGCTCGTCGAACTTCTCATTCCAAAATCCTGGGCATTAATAGTTCCAATTCATTCCAAAGGTGTTTGATGGGGTTGTGGTCAGGGCTCTGGGCAGGCCAGTCAAGTTCTTCCACACCAATCTCGACAAACCTCTGCATGGACCTCACTTAGTGCATGGGGGCATTGTCATGATGAAACAGGAAAGGCCTTCCCAAGACTGTTGCCACAAAGTTGGACAGAATAGTCTAGAATGTAATTGTATGCTGTAGTATTACAATTTCCCTTCACTGGAACTAAGGGACCTAGCCCGAACCATGAAAAACAGCCTCAGACCATTATTCCTCCTCCACCACACTTTACAGTTAGCACTATGCATTGGGGTAAGTAGCGTTCTCCTGGCATTTGCCAAACCCAGATTCGTCCGTCTGACTGCCAGATGGTGAAGCGTGATTCATCACTCCAGAGAACGTGTTTCCACGGCTACAGAGTCCAGTGGCTGTGAGCTTTACACCACTCCAGACAACGCTTGATCTTAGGCTTGTGTGCGTGTGGCTGCTCGGCTATGGAAACCCATTTCATGAAGTTCCTGACGAACAGTTCTTAAGCTGATGTTGCTTCCAGAGGCAGTTTGGAACTCAGTAGGGAGTGTTGCAACCGAGGACAGACACATTTTATGCGCTCCATGCTTCAGCATTCGGCGGTTCCGTTCCGTGAACTTGTGTGGCCTAACTACTTCATGGCTGACCCATTATTTCTCCGAGACATTTCCACTTCCCAAAAACAGCACTTACAGTTGACCGGGGCAGCTCCAGCAGGGCAGAAATTTGATGAACTGACTTGTTGGAAGACAGTGCCACGTTGAAAGTCACTGAGCTCTCCAGTAAGGTCATTCTACTGCCAATGTTAGTCTATGGAAATTAAATGGCTGTGTGCTACATTTTATACAACTGTCAAGCAACGGTGTGGTTGAAATAGCCGAATCCACTAATTTGAACGGGTGTCCACATACTTTAGTATATATAGTGTATCAGCATTTGATCAAAAGTTACACCAGTAGCAACATGAAACCGTGAGACGTGGTCGTGTGGTACCTGTATGAGACTGGCCAGCACGCAGCCCGTGTCCTTGCCTGACTTGTTGTGGATCTCAGTGGCTAGTCTGATGATCTGGCCTGGTGTGTATCCCCTCAGGTCACTGCAAGCCTTCAGCATGAGGGTGCCCGTCTTCACCAGGAGATAGCTGAACCTCTTAGTGGTCACAGCATAACTGGGTTGCTGGGGAGAAGCAGTCATAGGAAGGGTAAAACAACCAGTTCTGAGGGACAGATGAACAGAGTGTAGTAACAGAAATCAGAGCTGGGGGGGAAGACCTTGTGTAATCTTCAATTATGGATGAGAAAGTGGTTTTACTGCGCTCATCGTGCAGAAATCAAATCCCATAACTATCAAACAAAATAAGGCATGATCAAATAAGTGGGTAGTCAGTCCACTGTCCTCTTCAGAAATATATACTGTTCTAGTACACAGTCTATAGCCAAGTACTGTATATACACACCACCTTTTAAAAGTTTGGGGTCACTTAGAAATGTCCTTGTTTTTGAAAGAAAAGCTTTTTTTTATCCATTAAAATAACTTCAAATTGATCAGAAATACAGTGTAAACATTGTTAATGTTGCAAATGATTATTGTTTAATGGAATACCTACATAGGCATACAGAGGCCCATTATCAGCAACCATCACTCCTGTGTTCCAATGGCACATTGTGTTAGCTAATCCAAGTGTATTATTTAAAAAGTTTAATTGATCATTATAAAACCCTTTTGCAATTATGTTAGTACAGCTGAAAACTGTTGTTTTGACTAAAGAAGCAATAAAACTGGCCTTCTTTAGACAAGTTGAGTATCTGGAGCATCAACATTTGTGGGTTCGATTACAGGCTCAAAATGGCCAGAAACAAAGAACGTACTTCTGAAACTCATCACTCTATTCTTGTTCTGAGGAATTAAGGCTATTCAATGTGAGAAATTGCCAAGAAACTGAAGATCTCGTTCAACGCTGTGTACTACCCCTTCACAGAACAGCGCAAACTGGCTCTAACCAGAATAGAAAGAGGAGTGGAAGGCCCTGGTGCAAAACTGAGCAAGAGGACAAGTACATTAGTGTCTAGTTTGAGAAACAGACGCATCACAAGTCCTCAACTGGCATTCATTAAATAGTAACCACAAAATACCAGTCTCAACATCAACAGTGAAGAGGCAACTCCGGGATGCTGGTCCTTCTAGGCCAGGGGTGTCAAAGTCAAATGGACGGAGGGCCAAATAAAAAATTTAGCTACAAGCCGAGGGCCGGACTGTTCGAATGTTCATTGAAAATTTTTTAAATGACGCATATAGTCTAGTGAACCTAATTGAACCTACTGAAAACCTAACAAATATATTCCAATATGATCAGATAAATAAAGCAATATTTTCTTATGGCTCTGTCAGTAATCTTTAATTTTCAACAGACACAAAAGACAAATTTCCTTTATATAAAAATCCCCATAACATGAACATTAAATGAAAGAAACCGGTATTCAAGGCACCATCAGTAGCCTATATTTTCTATTTTAGCAAAAGTGGGCTAAATTTACTTCAAAGAAAAAAACAATAATAGCAATTTTCTATCATCCACTCAACTGAAATATTTAAAAAATATAATTGGATTGAAATACAATAAAATAAAGTGCAAAAATCTATTAATCAAAAACAACACTTTGTTTAAGGAGAAGTAACATGCAGTGAAAACAAATATTAAACTTTAACTTTTAAACTTGAACTGAGTAAAAACTCTAAATATGTGATTGCACAGTAATGTTCACTTGTTTGAGGTTGAGGGTGATACTTGGTGGTGTCCCATCTTTTCCACAAGTTCATCAATGTTCGGGGTAAGGCTCTGAGCTGAGGAAATCCTCAGAATTGAGTGGAGGTGTTCAGCAGTAAGTCGACTTCTGTGTGATGTTTTGTTCAAGTTCATCAAAGAAAACAGTTGTTCACACAGGTATGTGCTGCCAAACATAGACAACGTTTGAGCAGCCTGGATGCGCAGCTGGGGCATTGTGTCGGGAGGAAACGGGCGAACTCCGCAGCACCCACTGCCGCATATTTTGCCCTCAGTGCATCATTGCATTGGAGGTCAATCAACTCCATTTGGAGGTTTGGTGGTGAGCTTTCCACGTCAACAGCAAATGGGTTACCGAGCAGTTCCAACCTGCTTTTTTGTGCTTCAAAGTCAGCAAATCGGCGTCGAAAGTCAGCGGCAAGCATACCTATTTTAACAGCCAACTGTGCGCTCGGGAACGCACTGGTAGAGAGCTTCTCTTTCATAGTCTGGCAGCTGGGAAAGTGGCTCAAATTTTCTTTCCGCATCTGCGTCTCCCACAGAGTCAGTTTGGTTTTAAATGCCTTCACTGTACTGTACATATCAGAGATGACACGATCCCGACCCTGCAGCTGCAAGTTCATTGCATTCAGATGACTCGTAATGTCACACAGAAAAGCCATTTCACACAGAAACATTTAGTCTCGGAGTTGTGTTGTGTCTTTCCCTTTGCTGTCCAAGAACAGACAAATCTCCTCACGAAGCTCGAAACATCTTTGAAGCACCTTTCCCTGGCTTAGCCATCGCACCTCTGTGTGATAAGGCAAATCACCATGCTCCGTTTCTAACTCCGTCAGAAATGCCTTGAACTGGCGGTGATTCAAACCTTTGGCTCTGATAAAGTTAACTGTGCGCGTGATGATGCTCATTACATGCTCCATTTTCAAGGCTTTACCGCACAACGCTTCCTGGTGTATGATACAATGATAAGCTGTCAGCTCACCTGTCGCGTTTTCCTCTTGCATCTTTTCCCGTATCTTGCTACCAGTCCGCTCCTGTGTCCACACATCGCAGGTGCTCCGTCGGTTGTCAAACCCACGAGTTTTTCCCAAGGCAGCTCCATCTCATTTACACATCTTGACACCTCTTCATACAAATCATGCCCCGTAGTTGTGCCATGCATAGGACGTAAAGCCAAAAACTCCTCTGTCACGCTTAGGCTGGAGTCCACTCCGCGGATGAAAATTGACAACTGGGCAATGTCAGAAATGTCGGTGCTCTCATCCACAGTCAAGGAATATGCAATGAAATCTTTTCCCTTTTTCACAAGCTGCTCTTTTAGATTGATGGACAACTGGTCTACTCTCTCGGCAATGGTGTTTCTGCTCAGACTCACATTTAAAAAGAGTTGCCTTTTTTCTGGGCAAACTTCGTCACAAACTTTAATCATGCAGTTTTTGATGAAATCCCCCTCCGTAAATGGCCGGGCTGATTTAGCGATCTCTTCTGCCAAAATAAAACTGGCCTTGACAGCAGCCTGGCCTTGTGATTTGGCTTTTTGAACAGAGCCTGTCGAGATTTGAGGCCTCGTTTTAATTCCTCTGCCTTTTGTAGCCTTTGTTCCATGTCCATATTCTTGTTTTTGTCCGCGTGTTTCGTTTCATAATGTCGTCTCAGATTATACTCTTTCAGTACCGCCACACTTTCTCCACACAGAAGACACACAGGTTTTCCAGCTACCTCCGTGAACAAATACTCCGACTCCCACCTTGTTTGAAACCCCCGGTTCTCAGTGTCCACCTTCCGTTTTGCCATTTTTGATGGGTATCTGAAAGTTAATTTTACTGTGATGCTGACAACTGCTGTGCATTGAAATGAAGCAGCCTACTGCTCGGTGCGTCACCGTTGCATTGTGGGAAATGTAGTATTGGTGCGTGTAAAAGATCTGCGGGCTGCCGGCTTGCTGCGGTCTGCGGGCCAGTTCTAATAATAAATCAAGATCATCCCAGGGGCCGTAAAAAACCTTCTCGCGGGCCGGATGTGGCCCGCGGGCCTTGACTCTGACATATGTGTTCTAGGCAGAGTTGCAAAGAAAAAGCCATATCTCAGACTGGCCAATAAAAAGAAAAGATTAATATGGGCAAAAGAACACAGACACTGGACAGAGAAATATTGGAAAAAAACTGTTATGGACAGGCAAATCTAAGTTTGAGGTGTTCGGATCACAAAGACGAACATTCGTGAGACACAGAAAAAAATGAAAAGATGCAGGAGGAGTGCTTGACGACATCTGTCAAGCATGGTGGAGTCAATGTGATGGTCTAAGGGTGATTTGGTGGTGGTAAAGTAGGAGATTTGTACAGGGTAAAAGGGATCTTGAAGAAGGAAGGCTATCACTCCATTTTGCAACGCCATGCCATACCCTGTGGACAGCGCTTAATTGGAGCCAATTTCCTTCTACAACAGGACAATGACCCAAATCACAGCTCCAAACTATGCAATAACTATTTAGGGAAGAAGCAGTCAGCTGGTATTCTGTCTATAATGGAGTTGCCAGCACAGTCATCGGATCTCAACCCTATTGAGCTATTGTGGGAGCAGCTTGACCGTACGGTACGTAAGAAGTGCCCATCAAGCCAATCCAACTTCAGGAAGCATGGGACAAAGCCTCTTCGGATTACCTCAACAAATTGACAACTGGAATGCCAAGGTCTGCAAGGCGGTATTTGCTGCAAATGGAGGATTCTTTGATGAAAGCAAAGTTTTAAAGGACACAATTATTATTTCAATTAAAAATCATTATTTATAACCTTGTCAACGTCTTGACTATATTTCCTATTCATTTTGCAACTAATTTCATGTATGTTTTCATGGAAATGACTGCAGAATAACACAAGTTCAGACAGTGAGACAGTGCTGAGACATTGGTGACTGGTGGTCTTTACCTCAATGTCGGGCACTTGATTGAGGTTGAGCAGGTTGAGTAGGTAAAAGGGCTTCTGGGCCTTGTAGTCCTTGGAGAAGCGAGGTGTGTCTATGACGGCTCTCACACGGTAAACAATTTTCCCAAAGGGCCCTTCAAAGGAGGTTGGTGCAGCCACTGAGTTGGACAGATACAAACACAGTTATTAGACAGAGCGAGATTGACTACAGAGAGTTTAAGATTGTATACTAAATGTAACTCTTGGACATAAATAATTTCACAATATCAACTGTTACAGCAGCAACATAGACCACAGCTGATTAATGTATTTCATAAAGCCTCTGCTGTCTGCAGGTGAAACCTATAAATGGGAATATGAGATTCTGACCTAAACAGGGTGGCAGTCTAAACAGGGTGGCAGTCTAAACAGGGTGGCAGTCTAAACAGGGTGGCAGTCTAAACAGGGTGGCAGTCTAAACTGGTGGCTGGTCAGTGTGTGTACTTTATCAGAGGAGGGCCAGTCAGTGCTTGGTCTGAGCAGTGGGAAGCAGATAGATCAGGACAGGGGGACAGATACTCAGGGCTCCTAGCAGCGCTGTCACTAAGTGTCTGTGCCTATCGGTCTGATCTGCACAAATCCCCTCCTAACAGGACAGGGGGACAGATACTCAGGGCTCTGTGCCTATCAGTCTGATCTGCACAAATCCCCTCCTAACAGGACAGGGGGAGGACAGAGTTTATTTACAGACTACCGAAAGGACAGAGGATAGAGGAGGAGAGATGGAGGAACGGAAACTGAAGAAGAGAAAGACAAAAATAACCATTCTGAGAGGTTTGAAGGAGAGAGGAAATGGAGAATGGTAGGATGAAGTTTAGTACAAAAAGAGATAGAGATGAGAGAAAAACCTTAGAACATCTCAGAGAAAAACCTTGGAAAACATGTTATCTGAATACATTTACAAATGTCATACTGGGTTAAAGAAATGTTCATACTGAATATCCATCTACTGTATTCAACTCATAAAGCACAATAGGTGCTGATACATTCAAATTGGAATGTATTGTGTCCAATGTCATGCTTTTAACCAAATACATTATAGAATTTTCCTATGAATCATTGGAATAAATAGATCATACAAAATGGAAGACTTATGAAGGACAGAGATGCATACAGAACACACAATTCAGTCTCTCACATTCTCAATATTATGAATTCCAATTCAGCCCTCCTCCTCTTGTATCCCTTTCCTGCAGACAAATGACCAAATCATCTTCTAGTGGCTTCACGGGTGGAATGTTATTAATATAAAAAACCTGCCAAAAATCTGGTGTTTCTATGTCAAACGGTTTTGTTATATTTCAGTCTTCTGTGATGTATATAAAGTGGAATATTGGGATGCAAACAATAAATGTAATACATTTCAACTCTATATCTGACATGGTACTGGTGTCTTCTTTTTTTAAGCCCATAACCATAAGTGTTAGGTGTATATTTTTTTTTACCAAAGTAGACTTGTTTAAGACTACCCTGATTTAGCCCACTGCAGTAAAAGGTTAAATGATCATGTCAGCAGCGTGTGCTTCACAGGGGAATTGCCTGCTGTCAAAAAGGATTAGTGAGGAGCAGCAGTCTGGATGCAGAAGGCTTGGCAGAACAGACACAGACAGGCTCCTGGCCAAAGGGAACCCAGCACCAGGCCAGCCAGTCACTTCTCCCTAAGGAAAGAGTGGCTGTCTGGCCTCTTCTACCACTTGCTCCTCTTCTCCAGCCTCCTCCACAGAACCAAGGGCTCCTTTTTTCAAGTCATTACTTTAAGTGTTACTTTCTTACATTACTTTATGTACATTCAACAATCTTCACAGCACGAACACCAGTTTTAATGTAGCATCCCATTTGGATGCACTATAAAATGTGGATTTTAAAGCCTCCCCTGTCAGCCCCTGACCTGACAACCAGCAGGGGGCACTGCCACTGGGTCACGCAGCTCAATTAAGTGCCTGGATGATTCAATCATCAGCTCTGTAATTATCATGTATTCTGTTGCCGTTCTGTTGACGACGGGGGAAGGAGGGACGTGGAGAGCAGCAGGGTGATTGCAGGGGGCCCACAAGGAGCAATTAAATAGTGACAGCACTACGGGACTAAAAGACTATTTATAGACAGAGTGTAGCCTAACAGACAGACAACCACTGCACTGTCTGTGCCATCACACCTGCATGTACTCGAGTTCACAGTCCAGTCAAAAGCATTCCGGAGAAAACAAGGAATAGCATTCTACATGTCATGTGTTACGACACAAAGGAGTGTCTGTAGGGACCATGATAAGTCTCTAGGCTACTGGCACTTGTTTGCTTGGCCTTTGTGTTAGTCCTTGGCCAGGGGGGACTAACATGGCCTACTTTGACATATATCACCCACTCAGACAGGAGATGTTGGCTGACACAAGGGGGGCTGGCTGACGAAGGCAGTTACAATTAAAGTGCATGTAGCACAAGGGCAGAGACATTAGTTTCAATAATGTACCCTACTTCTGATATGAAAAGGCATTTCTTTATTTACCTGAACAAACTGTACTGAACGTTCTTATACCATTCATAATGCTATATTATATCCAGTCCAATTGTTTCATTGTTAGACAAAGAGCCAAGGGCCCTAAGCAATACTACAAAAGCAACACACACTGTGCCTATTCAGAAACTTCACGCTATCAGTGGTTATACTTGGAAACCAGATTCCTCCAAAAAAGTCACCAACAACAGTTCAGCTGTACTGCACTAACAAAAATAATGATGTGGACCTATTGAATGCAGTTCCAGAATTATCCCAAACTTACCTGGGATGACAAATTGGAAAGGGAAACTGTGCTCGCCAGCTGCCAGGGTACCTGTAAGAGATAGAGATAGCTTGGTCAGATAGACAGGCAAAATCACATTTAGACAGACAGACAAGTACAGACACAGACACAGAGCGCAAGGTAGACTAGTGCCCAGTCTAAGGCCTTGATTCAATCAGATCAAGCGTTAACTGGCGATATCTGACACCCGCAACGCTGGTGTTTTGGCAGTGTCGGAGGTGTAACTGCGTTAGAGCTGTCAAATCAGAGCGGCTGCTCGCGTAGTCATTGCCACAAAGCGCCCCACTCACGTTAGAAGTTCAGAACGGGAAAGTGTAGGCTATATAGAAATAAAGACACTCAAATAAAAACTCATTAAACTAAATAATGAGGATTTCTATCAGCCTAATCGAGGTGTAGATTACATCTCATATGCAGTGTTTGAACTTGTAAACCAGGCTGCATGGGATTTATCTTAATGCGGCACTGTGCAGTCAATGGCAATGTCTGCTTTAGGTATAATGCCAGGAGCCGCTTGTGGATTTGACAGCTCTAATGCAGTTCCGCGTCCGACATCACCAAAACAACAGCAGATCTGATAAGAATCGAGCCCTACATTTTTAACAGCTCTCACAATGGTGTACAATAAGGGATTATGTTTTTCACTCTGCTTTTCTATATCAACCCACTGTGACATTTCAGCACAAAGGTGTGCAAGTACGATGTGTGTATGAACAGCTCAGTGGGTAACCATGGAGATCCCTAGGTTAAGCACCACACCTGCAGGGCTGAGGGTTCACCTACATTCTTTAAAAAAAAAGTGCTATCTAGAACCAAAAAGGGTTCTTTGCCTGTCCCCCTAGGATAACCCTTTGAATAACCCCATGGAACCCAAAATAGTTCTACCTGGAACCAAAACGGGTTCTACCTGGAAACAAAAAGGGTTATACTATGGGGACAGCTGCAGAAATCTTTTGGAAACCTTTTTTTAATTTAAGAGTGAAGTTTATGTGATAAACCAACAACATTGTTCAACTGCAGTTCCAGAGACATCATTTCACTTCTGATAATACAGATAATACAACTTCAGTTTTTAAAAGTTTTGTGGGAATACACTCATATTTCACTCATAATGTGGTTTTAAAAGAACATTGTGCCAATGGAGGCGATAAACCAATAGATACTGTAGGTTTCATAATATAGAAAACCTTGTAGACATTAAAGCCTCTCTGGCCATTAATTCCCTCATAAGCCGACAGTCCAATTAAAATTGTTCAGATAGCAGTGTTCGTTCACTGCATCAAGACGTCAATGTGTTTTCCGTTTGTCTCCATTTCCTAAAGGGGAAGCGCTCAGGGATTTCCACATTTTCATTTACATCACTTGTTTACTGTTAGAGGAAGCATCTCTTTGGAAGAAAAGGCAAAGGTGTCACGCTATGAAAGCAACTCTGCAGGTGCCTCATGTAGTAGCCACATTCTTCCACCTTTTCTTGCTCTCTCTTTCTCACTCAACTCTGTAGAGGACCAGTCTCCACGTGCTGCTGAGAGAAAGTACAGTACAGGGAAAATTAAACAAAGTTGATGGGGCTGTATTTCAAATGAGCTCTAGGTGAGAGACAGAGCCGTCTACTGCAGTTCAAGACAGTTGAAAACGCGTACAGCGTTTCTAGCTATGCAACAATATAGAGCAGTTGTATTATAAAGATCTTTTCACCCCCAGTTTGGTACAGTTCGACATATATTATGATGACATTTTGTGATATTTTTGTCCGTTTTGGAGTTTGTTGGATTTTGTGGGCTGTTTGGGCACACAACATTTTTTTCTCAAGGGCCAGCCGAAGTTTGGAAGCTGAAGTCTACGCCCCTTCGTCCACCATAGGGGTGACATGAGTTTCCGTTTCTTGACAGTTCAGCCCGAAACTCAGTGTGGATTCAACATGGCGAATGACAACTTTGCGCATTAATTGACTGAGAAGGTACAAAAGTAACCTTCACCAGTACGATTCTATCGACTTGGCTGGCTAATGGCTAGCTAGCCTAGCAGCATACTCATGCAGGGAAAGCAAGTAAACTAACTAAACTAAAGATCTTTAAAACTTTTGATCAAACATAATTTTGTCATATAAAGAAAATCATAAGCTTCCCAAATTGGTAACACCAAAGTCAAAGTTTAGTAGCAAGGTCCGGTTAGTCAAAATATATAATAATAATAATACGTTTGAGCAGAGGTATTGGTATTTTATTAGGATCCCCATTAGCTGTTGCAAAAGCAGAAGCTACTCTCCTGGGGTTCAACACAAAACATAATACAGAACATCATTAGACAAGAACAGAACTACATACACTTTTAACTAACCTGGGGCGGCAGGGTAGCCTAGTGGTTAAAGCTTTGGACTAGTAAACGGAAGGTTGCAAGTTCAAACCCCTGAGCTGACAAGGTACGAATCTGCCGTTCTGCCGTCATTGAAAATAAGAATTTGTTCTTAACTGACTTGCCTAGTTAAATAAAGGTCAAATAAAACAAAGGCCTACAATGCATACACACAAACTATCTAGGTCAAATAGGGGAGAGGCTTGTGCCGCAAAGTGTTGCTTTACCTTTTGTTAAAACCAGGTTTGCTTTTTTTTTAGCATTATGAGATGGAAGTTCCATGCAATAAGGGCTCTATATAATACTGTACATTATATAGTCAATTGTAGTCTCGGTTAATGATTTTTGACATTCATTAATGTTTTGGATGTGTACTAAATAGCCCTCTACTTTTTTATTTTCAAGACACAAACACCAGTGAATGGAGACAGCACCTGGTTTTGTTCTCTGCGTCTCAGCACAGCCTGTTCACCGGCCCCAAGCACTACCTCTACCCCCAGTACTGACTGGTGGTCGGCTCCCAGCCATTCTCCCGCACTGAATTCCCGTGCAGAATTAGAAACATCTCCATGCTGGACCTGGGAAGCTCTATCCTGGGCCCACCTCCAAGACCTACTCCACTGATGCCACAGAGCAGCAGCAGTAGTTCTGTAGCAGGGGTGTGAGAAGAAGGGAGAAAACAGCTGCAGACATCACTCACAAAGGCATTGATTGAAGACATATCTCAAGATCTCAAGATCTCTGAGCATGTCTTGTTCGCAATGTGTGTCTCACATGTCTGTTAATAAGACACTGTTTTACTATTGTTCCGAAATATTTATATGGCTCATAAATATTTGTATCTACACTCTTGACACTTCATATTTCACCCTTTTGTTGTTTACATGTCTGTTCATAGCATACACTGTTGTACTACTGTTAAGAAATATGTATATTCAGAAATATTTGTAACTATACTGACATATTTTATTCCATAGACACTTGTTTACATGTCCATTCTCAGCAGAGACTTTTGTACTGTGGTTTACTTTCAGAAGCAATAATAGAGGTTTATTTGTGTGCTGAAAAAGCATTACTTCATCGCAACACAAGGTGTTTGAATGCATTCTATTTGCGCTGACAAAGTACAGAAGAGCTGTGTGCCACAGATTTTACTGGCTTTTTTCTACTTGTGGTGTAGTTCCAGCTAATCTAAATTAAAACACAGTACACACAAAGAACTGGGTCTGTGTGTACATCAAAAATCTTCATCCTTGCAGCCATGATGCCAAATGCATTCTCTGACTCTCTGACAACGAGAATGGTGGTAGTTCCAGGTTGTCATTTTTTTAAAACTCATTTTTCAACCACTCCACAAATGTCTTGTTAACTAACTATAGTTCTGGAAAGTCGTTTAGGACATCTACTTGACATGACATCTAAATGACAGAAGTCATTTTTCCAACAATTGTTTACAGACAGATTATTTCACTTATAATTCACTGTATCACAATTCCACTGGGTCAGAAGTTTACATACACTAAGTTGACTGTTTTTTTATTTATTTTTTATTTCACCTTTATTTAACCAGGTAGGCTAGTTGAGAACAAGTTCTCATTTGAAACTGCGACCTGGCCAAGATAAAGCAAAGCAGTGTGACACAGACAACAACACAGAGTTACACATGGAGTAAACAATAAACAAGCAAATTACACAATAAACAATTCAATGACACAGTAGAAAAAAGAAAGTCTATATACACTGTGTGCAAAAGGCATGAGGAGGTAGGCAATAAATAGGCCATAGGAGCAAATAATTACAATTTAGCAGATTAACACTGGAGTGATAAATGAGCAGATGATGATGTGCAAGTAGAGATACTGGTGTGCAAAAGAGCAGAAAAGTAAATAAAATAAAAACAGTATGGGGATGAGGTAGGTATATTGGATGGGCTATTTACAGATGGACTATGTACAGCTGCAGCGATTGGTTAGTTGATTGTTAAAGTTGGTGAGGGAGATAAAAGTCTCCAACTTCAGGGATTTTTGCAATTCGTTCCAGTCACTGGCAGCAGAAAACTGGAAGGAAAGGCGGCCAAATGAGGTGTTGGCTTTGGGGATGATCAGTGAGATATACCTGCTGGAACATGTGCTATGAGCGGGTGTTGTTATCTTGACCAGTGAACTAAGGCGGAGCTTTACCTAGCATAGACTTATAGATGACCTGGAGCCAGTGGGTCTGGCGACGAATATGTAGCGAGGGCCAGCCGACTAGAGCATACAGGTCGCAGTGGTGGGTGGTATAAGGTGATTTGGTAACAAAACAGATGGCACTGTGATAGACTGCATACAGTTTGCTGAGTAAGTGTTGGAAGCTATTTTGTAGATGACATCGCCAAAGTTGAGGATCGGTAGGATAGTCAGAATTACTAGGGTAAGTTTGGCGGCGTGAGTAAAAGAGGCTTTGTTGCGAAATAGAAAGCTGATTCTAGATTTAATTTTGGATTGGAGATGTTTAATATGAGTCTGGAAGGAGATTTTACAGTCTAGCCAGACACCTAGGTATTTATAGTTTTCCACATATTCTAGGTCGAAACCGTCCAGGGTGGTGATGCTAGTCAGGCGGGCGGGTGCGGGCAGCGAACGGTTGTAAAGCATGCATTTGGTTTTACTAGCGTTTAAGAGCAGTTGGAGGCCACGGAAGGAGTGTTGTATGGCATTGAAGCTCGTTTGGAGGTTTGTTAGCACAGTGTCCAAGGAAGGGTCAGAAGTATACAGAACGGTGTCGTCTGCGTAGTGGTGGATCAGGGAATCGCTCGCAGCAAGAGCGACATCATTGAAAAATACAGAGAAAAGAGTCGGTCCGAGATTTGAACCCTGGGGTACCCCGATAGAAAATGCCAGAGGTCCGATTTGACACACTGAACTCTGTCTGCAAAGTAGTTAGTGAACCAGGCGGGGCAGTCATTAGAAAAACCAAGGCTATTGAGTCTGCCGGTAAGAGAATACAGGGATTGACAGAGTTGAAAGCCTTGGCCAGGTCGATGAAGACGGCTGCACAGTACTGTCTTTTATCGATGGCGGTTATGATATCGTTTAGTACCTTGAGCGTGGCTGAGGTGCACCCGTGATCGGCTCGGAAGCCGGATTGCACAGCGGAGAAGGTGCGGTGGGATTCGAAATGGTCAGTGATCTGTTGATTAACTTGGCTTTCGAAGACTTTAGATAGGCAGGGCAGGATGGATATAGGTCTGTAACAGTTTGGGTGTAGGGTGTCACCCCCTTTGAAGAGGGGGGATGACCGCGGCAGCTTTCCAATCTTTAGGGATCTCGGACGATATGAAAGAGAGATTGAACAGGCTGGTAATAGGGGTTGCAACAATGGCGGTGGATAGTTTTAGAAAGAGAGGGTCCAGATTGTCTAGCCCAGCTGATTTGTATGGGTCTAGGTTTTGCAGCTCTTTCAGAACATCTGCTGTCTGGATTTGGGTGAAGGAGAAGCTGGGGAGGCTTGGGCGAGTAGCTGCGGGGGAGGCGGAGCTGTTGGCCAGGGTTGGAGTAGCCAGGAGGAAGGCATGGCCAGCCGTTGAGAAATGCTTATTGAAAGGTTTGATTATCATGGATTTATCAGTGGTGACCGTGTTACCTAGCCTCAGTGCAGTGGGCAGCTGGGAGGAGGTGCTCTTGTTCTCCATGGACTTTTCAGTGTCCCAAAACCTTTTGGAGTTAGAGCTACAGGATGCGAATTTCTGCATGAAAAAGCTAGCCTTTGCTTTCCTGACTGACTGCGTGTATTGGTTCCTGACTACCCTGACCAGTTGCGTTATCATGGGGACTATTCGATGTTATTGCAGTCTGCCACAGGATGTTTTTTGTGCTGGTCAAGGGCAGTCAGGTCTGGAGTGAACCAAGGGCTATATCTGTTCTTGGCTCTGCATTTTTTGAACGGGGCATGCTTATCTAAGATGGTGAGGAAATGACTTTTAAAGAATAACCAGGCATCCTCGACTGACAGGATGAGGTCAATATCCTTCCAGGATACCCGGACCAGGTCGATTAGGAAGGCCTGCTCGCAGAAGTGTTTTAGGGCGCGTTTGACTATGATGAGGGGTGGTCATTTGACCGCGGGCCCATAGCGGACACAGGCAATGGGGCAGTGATCGCTGAGATCCTGATTGAAAACAGCGGAGGTGTATTTGCAGGGCAAGTTGGTCAGGATAATGTCTATGAGGGTGCCCATGTTTACAGATTTAGGGTTGTACCTGTTGGGTTCCTAGATGATTTGTGTGAGATTGAGGGCATCTATCTTAGATTGTAGGACTGCCGGGGTGTTAAGAATATCCCAGTTTAGGTCACCTAACAGAACGAACTCTGAAGCTAGATGGGGGGCGATCAATTCACAAATGGTGTCCAGGGAACAGCTGGGAGGGGAGGGGGGGATCGATAGCAGGCTTCAACATGAGGGAATTCATTCTGGAGAGGTTCATTTTTTAAATTAGAAGTTCAAACTGTTTGGGTATAAACCTGGAAAATATGACAGAACTTTGCAGGCTCTCTCTGCAGTAGATTGCAACTCCTCCTCCTTTGGCAGTTCCTATCTTGACGGAAAATGTTGTAGCTGGGTATGGAAATCTCAGAATTGTTGGTGGCCTTCCTAAGCCAGGATTCAGAGTGTGCTAAAGCAGTGAGTAAAACAAACTGTGAAATCAGCCAAGACCTCAGAAACAGAATTGTAGACCTCAACAAGTCTGGTTCATCCTTGGGAGCAATTTCCAAATGCCCGAAGGTACCATAATCATCTGTACAAACAATAGTACGCAAGTATAAACACCATGGGATCACGCAGCCATCATACCTCTCAGGAAGGAGACGCATTCTGTCTCCTAGAGAGAAACGTACTTTGCTGCGAAAAGTGCAAATCAATCCCAGAACAACAGCAAATGACCCTGTGAAGATGCTAGAGGAAACATGTACAAAAGTATCTACATCCACAGTAATACGAGTCCTGTATCGATATAACCTGAAAGGCCGCTCAGCAAGGAAGAAGCCACTATTCCAAAACCACCAGAAAAAGACAGACTACGGTTTGAAACTGCACATGGGGACAAAGGGGAGAAATGTCCTCTGATCTGATGAAACAAAAATAGAACTGTTTGGCCATAATGATCATCGTTATGTTTGGAGGAAAAAGGGGGAGGCTGGCAAGCCGAAGAACACCATCCCAACCGTGAAGCACGGAGGTGGCAGCATCATGTTGTGGGGGTGCTTTGTTGCAGGAGGGACTGGTGCACTTCATAAAATAGATGGCATCATAAGGCAAGAAGCAACATCTCAAGACATCAGTCAAGAGATTAAAGCTTGGTCGCAAATGGGTCTTCCAAATGGACAATGACCCCAAGCATACTTCCAAACGTGTGGCAAAATGGCTTAAGGACAACAAAGTAAAGGTATTGGAGTGGCCATCACAAAGCCCTGACCTCAATCCTATAGAACATTTTTGGGCAGAACTGAAAAAGCGTGTGCGAGCAAGGAGGTCTACAAACCTGACTCAGTTACATCAGCTCTGTCAAGAGGAATGGGCCAAAATTCATCCAACTTATTGTGGGAAGCTTGTGGAAGGCTAAATGAAACATTACATTTACATTTAAGTCATTTAGCAGACGCTCTTATCCAGAGCGACTTACAAATTGGACATTTGACCCAAGTTAAACAATTTAACAGGCAATGCTACCAAATACCAATTGAGTGTATGTAAACTTCTGACCCACAGGGAATGTGATGAAAGAAATAAAAGCTGAAATAAATCATTCTCTCTAATATTATTCTGACATTTCACATTCTTAAAATAAAGTGGTGATCCTAACTGACCTAAAACAGGGTATTTTTACTAGGATTAAATGTCAAGTATTGTGAAAATCTGAGTTTAAATGTATTTGGCTAAGGTGTATGTAAACTTCCGTCTTCAACTGTATCTCAACCAGAAGCCATAGATTACAGGCAACATCCGCACCGAGCTAAAGGCTAGAGCTGACGCTTTCAAGAAGCGGGTCACAAATCCGGACGCTTACAATAATCCCACTATGCCCTCAGAAGGACCATCAAACAGGCAAAGCGTCAATACAGGATTAAGAGAAACACAGCCGCGAGCTGCCCAGTGACGCGAGCCTGCTAGACGGGCTAAATACCTTTTATGCTCGCTTCGAGGAAAGCAACACTGAAGCATGCATGAGAGCACCAGCTGTTCCAGATGACTGTGAGCCGATGTGAGCAAGACCTGTGAGCTTTTTGTAGCCGATGTGAGCAAGACCTTTAAACAGATCAACATTGACAAGGCCGCAGGGCCAGACTGATTACTAGGACGTGTACTCAGAGCATGCGCGGACCAACAGGCAAGTCTTCACGGACATTTTCAACCTCTCCCTGACCGAGTATGTAATACCTACATGTTTCAAGCAGACCACCATAGTCCCTGTGCCCAAGAAAACAAAGGTAACATGTCGGTAACCATGATGTGCCTTGAAAGGCTGGTCATGGCTCACATCAAGACCATCTTCCCGGAAACCTGAGACCCACTCTAATTTCCATACCACAACAGATCCACAGATGACGCAATCTCAATCACACTCCCCTTTCCCACCTGGACAAAAGGAACACCTGTGAGAATGCTGTTCATTGACTACAGCTCCGTGTTCAACACCATAGTGCCCACAACGCTCATCACTAAACTAAGGACCCTGGGATTAAACACCTCTCTCTGCAACTGGACTTCCTGACGGGTCGCTCCCAGGTGATGAGGGTAGGTAACAACACATCCGCCACGCTGATCCTCAACACAGGGCCCCCTCATGGTAACCAGCTAGGTTAACATCCAATTGGCGATAGGTTTTATATTCAAGAAAATCTGCATAAAAACAATATGTGCATTTTCCTACCAGAGATGTGTTTCCATCAAATTGAGTTGTTGCAGATAAAAGGCTGTGCATGATGGTGTAGCACACATAAACATACATTTTGTGGTTAAAGTCCCATGTACTGAATAAAAAATACAAGTTAAATGGGTTTCCATCGAATTTCCAACTCCACTGATGACTTTCTCACCAAAATGTTTTGTTTTGCTACAGAACTGTATCTGCACGCTGCTGACTAGAGCGCACCTATAGCCTACATGATGAGATTAGTACAAAAAAAACATTTTTATTTGCCTAACGCAACCCAGCATCGATGATCATTGTTACCAGAATAAAACCCTTAAGATGTATTGTAAAGGAGCCTCAAGCTCATCACCTTGCACTTTCACCACCCTGTGAAGTTCATCATAAATTATTCCATCCAGACGTAGTGGGAGGATCACACAAGGTGACTCCATGTTTACTTCCATATGATGGTTAATATATCCATATTTTCGCATAAAAGCATTTCCCTCAACATTTCTCATATAATTCATATTACCGACACAAAAAGATCCCACTTTGTCTAGCATATTTCGTTTTTTCAGATCCTTTCAGATTTTTTAAAATCTGTCATGTACTTTACTTGCATAAAAAGGTTGGATGGAAACCTGGTTACATAATTACTTGTTATTTGTTCCTAAAAACCCAAAGCCAGCAATAGAGGCCTTTAAGACACTTGTACAGGAAATTTGCACTGATGCACTGACTACTGGGAAAGAGATGAGATGCAAACACCTATTCACAGCTTGGCTAAAGATGACTGACAGCTTACCGCAGTCACACACACACACACACCACCCTACCATCTGCAGGATATATCTGAGGGTCACATGAACAGAAGTAGCAGAGTATGGGAGGGTACGCTGCCTCATCCCCGTAACCCCCCTACATGTGTGGCTGGCATACCACATTAACAGTCAGCCACAGTGGCCACACGTGTCCCCTTGTGTGGTTGGCCACCGCTGTACCCTTCCCTGTCTCAGTGTCCCTACTGTGCCTGCGTCACATAACCTAGAGGCAGAGGAGCCCATTGTTGGGAGGAAAAATGGGTTAGGAAAAAAACATGGAGATAAAAAGGAGGAGGATGTGAAATTAATTATTTATGACTCAGTTTTGGGTGTGTGTGTGTGTGTGTGTGTGTGTGTGTGTGTGTGTGTGTGTGTGTGTGTGTGTGTGTGTGTGTGTGTGTGTGTGTGTGTGTGTGTGTGTGTGTGTGTGTGTGTGTGTGTGTGTGTGTGTGTGTGTGTGTGTGTGTGTGTGTGTGTGTGTGTGTGTGTCAGAGGTGTTGGGATAGTTAAAAGTGAACACAAACCCATCCAGTGATGATTCTAATAATCTCTTGGGATGTTTACGTGATGGGTGTGTGGTATAGGATCGGTACACACATTGGAATTCTACAAAGAAATTAAAACAAATAAGGTGTCACACGACCTCCAACATATTTGTATGCATGCATGCTAGAACATCTACAATCACTGTAAAGGCTCGTGCTTGAGTTTGTGCATGCCTCCGCCTATTTGTATGCAACATGCACAGTCAGTACTTGGATTCCAACTGCTTTCAGCTCTCGGAAATGGTTGTTCTTTGATCTAAGAATAGTCCTGGATTTCACATGCTTCTGTGAGGCTAAACTACCTCAAAAATATTAAATCCGCTCTATCGACTGGAATTTTGAGCAGCAAAGACATTCAAGTGCATCCAATGAATTGACAGAACATTACAAACACTAACTGGGACATAAAACAAACAGGCATGGAACTGATCTGTCGTTACACAACTGAGTGTTAATGAGACAGTAATTAATATTGACTGCAAGAAATGTCTATTAGACAAGTAGTAATATGGCCAGCCAAATCTGAATAGATTCATATTTGCAATTCACAATCTGTGATCACACCATCTTCAATAAATACTGAATAAATAAATAACTGTTTGATAGTTTCACATTCACACTCTCCTTCAAATTAGTGGACTTGGCTATTTCAGTCACACTCGTTACTGACAGGTGTATAAAATCGAACACACGGCCATCCAATCTCCATAGACAAAAATTGACAGTAGAATGGGCCATACGGAAGAGCTCAGTGACTTTCAAGTGGCACTGTCAACGTAGGATGCTACCTTTCTAACAAGTCAGTTTGTCACATTTCCGCCCTGCTAAAGCTGCAACACCCGTTCCAAACTGCCTCTGGAAGCATCGTCAGCGCACAAGAACTGTTCGTCAGCAACTTCATGAAATGGGTTTCCATGGCCGAGCAGCCACACACAAGCCTAAGATCACCATGTGCAATGCCAAGCATCGGCTGGAGTGGTGTAAAGCTCTCTGCCATTGGATTCTAGAGCAGTGGAAATGCGTTCTCTGGAGTGATGAATCACGCTTCACCAACTGGCAGTCTGACAGACAAATCTGGGTTTGGCGGATGCTAGGAGAACACTACCTGCCCGAATGCATATTGCTAACTGTAAAGTTTGGTGGAGGAGGAATAATGGTCTGGGGCTTTTTTTCCTGATTTGGGCTGGGCCCCTTAGTTCCAGTGAAGGGAAATCTTAACGCTACATCATACAACAATTCTGTGCTTCCAACTTTGTGGCAACAGAATGGGGAAGACCCTTTCCTGTTTCAGCATGACAATGCCCCTATGCACAAAGTGAGGTCCATAAAGAAATGGTTTGTTGAGATTGGTGTGGAAAAACTTGACTGGCTTGCACAGAGCCCTGACCTCAACCCAATTGAACACCTTTGGGATGAATTGAAAGGCAGACTTTGAGCCAGGCCTAATCGCCCAAAATCAGTGCCCGACCTCACTAATTCTCGTGGCTGAATGGAAAGTCCCTGCAGCAATGTTCCAACTTCTAGTGGAAAGCCTTCCCAGAAGAGTGGAGGCTGTTATAGCAGCAAAGGGGGGACGAACTCCATATTAATGCACATGATTTTGGAATGAGATGTTCGATGAGCAGGTGTCCACATTCTTTTGGCCATGGAGTGTATTTGACGATAGCCAATAGCACATTCACACAAACACAACACGAGGGGCTTTTCTCTAAATGTTTGTGGTCAGGCGGCTCAATGGGTTGTTGGAGAAAAGTGCTTGCAACACCAAAATTATGGGTTAATGAATCCGTATGGATATTGAATATATGAATATACAAGGAAAGTCTATGGAGTATACTGGAAGAATGAAGACAGAAAGAAGGAATACAGAGTTGAATAGACTGCTCTCTAGTAACACCTCCCAGCTCTGTGAAAAACCACTGAGCCTATAGGTGAGAGAGGCAGAGTTAAACATTAAGCAACATAGTAGTGGTGTGCTAACCTAACCAGCATGGATTATACCCAGTTGTCTGTCCCGACAGGACCAAAAAAAGCTGTCTATGTTTGGTTGAGATTTGGTCTGGTCTGGACTGGCCTTGATTTGGCCCAAACATAGACGTCTATAATTGGTTCAGATATGGTCCGGACCAAATCAGGTTCGGAACAAATCATAGACAACCATGTTTCACAAGTTTGAACAGCACATCATAGTATAGTACATTACAGTACACAGTAAAGAAAAGTAGAATATAGTACAGTTATGTACAACAGAGTAAAGTATAGTGTACTGTATTGTACCCAACTTTACTCTAATGTACTGTACTCTTCTATAATGAACTAAACTAAACTGTATTGTACTCTTCTGAATTAAACTCCACAGTACTCTACTGAATTAAATTATACTGTACTGTACTCTACTACACTCTACTCTACTGAATAAAACTTGATGACTGTCCTGTACATGACTCTACTGTGCTCTACTGTACTAAGCTGTGCCGTACTATAATGTGATGTTCAAAGTTGTGAAACATAGCCTAGAAGTATTGATTTGTTTAGATTTGGATCTGGTCCGCACCGACCAAATATGTACTTGTTTGGGGGTGGAGCTCATCACAATAATACCCAGCATGCTTTGTAAGTGTACATGTTGGTCATTCAGCAGATGCTATTATCTAGAGAGAGACTTAAGTCAGTCAAGCTCATTCAACTAAGGTAGATGAACACGAACATAAGTGCATGTGACAGATGGGAGTAATAATAAATATTCTGTTGTAATCTTCAGTTGGCTCATTTGTTCTATATTAAATGATACTTCAGGATTTTTACCTACTTCCCGAGAGTCAGATGAATTCGTGGATACCATTTTTATATCTCTGCTTGCAGTTTGAAGGAAGTTGCTAACTAGAGTTAGAGCAATTGCTAACTAGAGTTAGCGTGATGACTCGAAGTCTATGGTATGAGCTAGCATGTTGGTAGATACCGTACACTTCCAGTCATTGCGCTTATGCTAGTAAGCATTGGCTCACAACATAGCCTCTAACTTTATTCAGTAGAAGTAGATAAAAATCCCAAAGTATCCCGTTAAGAGACATGAAAAATGATTATTTTGATATAATGCTTACTGCATTGAGAATATGTGTAGTTGAAATTTGGCCATAGAATCAATGACCGAAAAATACATATTTTCAACATCTGTAAATTACCTATTTTCAGGACGTAAAAAGACATATTTTCCAGATGTTGACAATACGGAATTTACAGATGTTGAAAATTCTATGGCCAAATTTCAACTACACATATATTTTCAATGCCTTAAGCATTATATCAAAATAACACTTTTTTCATATTTTTTTTCAACATCCAGAAATGACATATTTTCAACATCTGTAAAAGACATATTTTCACCTTTCACTCAGCACCTAAAATGACCTGACGGCAATGTCAAATACTCGTTTTGCTTAGTGGGCATGCTCCACAGCTCACATACAGCACAACCAGGCCTGCCTGGGTTTAATGACTTCCAGTACCAGTGTGTTGTTCCACTCAAATCCAGGTTTCACCACGTATGCATGGCAGATCATTCACATGTTGAGGTAAGGACAATATTAACACACTAGAAGGAAAACTCTGCCCTCACTGAAATAGTCTTTACATTTGAATGCCTTCTTAACAGAGGTCAGGACAATATTAACACACGAGAAGGAAAACTCTGCCCTCACTGAAATAGTCTTTACATTTGAATGCCTTCTTAACAGAGGTCAGGACAATATTAACACACGAGAAGGAAAACTCTGCCCTCACTGAAATAGTCTTTACATTTGAATGCCTTCTTAACAGAGGTCAGGACAATATTAACACACGAGAAGGAAAACTCTGCCCTCACTGAAATAGTCTTTACATTTGAATGCCTTCTTAACAGAGGTCAGGACAAACATATGTGTTTTGGCAGCAGCCTTCGTCACCCATATTTATAGATGACGTCACATTGTAGTAATGCTTCTTTCTTTTTTCACAATCATTATTTACATACATTTTCTGCTGTTTTCCATAAGAGCTTCAAAATAATACTAATAATAAACATGAAGCTCACAGGAAGCAACTTAACTGGGTTCTTCATTAAGGCCTCTCAGTATGACTATAATGAACATGTGTCTAACTTGCACCGTTATGCAATTATTAAGAGACTAGATAGCTAATCCTGGCAACCAATATTCTAGCATTCATTTAGAGGCAAGCAGATCATAGATGTCAAGGTGGTACCCCAGCATGTGCTATGTGTATAGTGTAATTAACAACTATCAATAGACCTACTAAAATATAAGCGTTTAGTCAATCAAAGAATTACTCTGTAAAACGAGGAACGCATTTACTCAATTCAACTAATAGAATGTATTAGTCATAAAATAATTAACACTCAAAACAATTACAGTGTACATTAAATACTTGATACATTACTATCAAGTCACAAGGCGAGACCCAAATGCAGACACAGGAAGCAAATGGCTGGAGTCTTACAATGTTTATTAAATCAAAGGGGTAGGCAAGAGAATGGTCGTGGACCGGCAAAAGAGTCCAAACCAGATCAGAGTCCAGAGTGGTAAACAGGCGGGTCAAGGCAGACAGAATGGTCAAGCAGGTGGGTACAAAGTCCAGAAACAGGCAAGGGTCAAAACTGGGAGGACTAGAAAAAGGAGAATGCAAAAAGCAGGAGAATGGGAAAACCGCTGGTTGACTTGAAAACATACAAGACGAACTTGCACAGAGAGACAGGAAACACAGGGATAAATACACCGGGGAAAATAAGCGACACCTAGAGGGGGTGGAGACAATCACAGGGACAATTGAAATAGACAAGGGTGTGACAATTACAGAATAACACAGAGTAAATTACTATGAATGTTCTACGCCAGAACACCACCACAAGACCATCGGGAGACAAACAGACGGGTTCTGTGGAGCACAGCACATCCCTTCTCTTTATCAGCAATTGTTAGGTACAGCCACGTTCGCAGACAGAACATTTAGTACAGGAACACCCCTGCAGGGACCTATTACTTCAGCTGATTGGCAGTTTCAGTATTGTCTCAAGAGGCGTGTAAAATTGCAATTATACTTCAGAATGATCACCACTATAAAAAGTTCAAAACCGCTCTTTAGGACAAAAACCTAATTCTTGCGGCAGAATGCTACATTATTTTCACAACATTTTATAATTCAACAGAGATGAAGAGGGCTGCAACTCGACCAGCCTCTATTTAGATTCTCATTCTATATGTTATACTCTATATATTTTGTATCAGTAGCCCCAAAATGGCTTCCATAATCCTCACCTTTGTCAGCTACAGACAGTGTGCTGCTGAAGTATTGCTCTTCCAGTGTCCACGACGTGTCGTTCATTTTGTTGGAGACCCCACATGATCCCAGGCAGTTCACCTTAATGGCTGGAATGGAAAGAAAGAAAAGATTCAATCAACTGTGCAGTTAACTAACTTTGTCTATCATTCATAGTTCTCTAAAATGGGTGTTTCCATTATGAGTTTTTCTGTCATGAGTTGGTATAAAAAAAAACACATATGGATGCTATAAACACCAAATAGCAGAGTTTTCAATGAATGGTGTCTATAAATATGTTTTGCTGTTGACAGGAAGCCACATGTTCAACATGAACCCCTTTAAATGAAACCCTTGGCCCTGGTGTGCTCACTGTGCTGTGTAGAAATAGCAGCACTAAACATTCAATAGCGAGGGGTTTGTAGAGTGATCTGTATCATAGACTGGAATAGCCTCACCACTCACCTGTTCGATGGGGCTATTGAATATGTTACTGAGAAGCTAATGCAAGTCAATTCCAATTGCTAGCATATAATCGGGGAAGCCAGCTACCCTTGCCCTATCGGGATAGGCAGACTCTACATCAAACTTCAGATAAACCCAAACTTTTCTGGGTAATATTATCATTATGTAAGTAAAGGTCAACCTAGACGTGTTCCAGGAGATTTTAATCATGTTTAATGATGTAGCATTCATGCAGCCACTACTAATCTATGATAAGCTCCTATCTCTCCCCAGAGAGGGATCTGAGAGTGACATCATGATCACACCGCACACAGCAGACACAACACATGTGACGTGATGTATGGAGAGGCTCTGTGTGGTTTAAGGACCGCTGTGTGGAGTTCCATACTAGGCTTGGGTGGTAAATTGTATATTGGGGTATTTGGAAAACTTCACAGGATGGTTTTTCCAATAGCGTCAATACAGTCAAAAAAATTTTTTTGAAGTTGTTCAATACATTTTAATATTTAAGGCTACTTTTTAAGCTAATAAATACGTAGAGTCAACTTGTGCAATATGTTAGGAGATAAAGCAGATTCCAGCCTTCATTTCATTAGTCACATTATTTTACAATATGAAGTTTACAGTAGTTCCCCAGAACAGTTGAGCCATTCATATGTTTTGCTGTAAAAAGCACAATGGGTTCAATTTTGCCATTAGCGGCGGCTGCTGCTGCTGGGTAGGGTGTCTCTATTCTCTCTTGGTTGTAAATAATCGAACAAAACAGACACTTAAAACAGTATCAGTGTTTGCCAATATTCATATGAAACAAGTGTCGAATGGGGACCATTGTGTCCAATGATTGTTAGAAAAATCCATTCTGGAAAAATAATTCTGGTTGGGTAAGCCTGGGGGATGTTCTAAAGCCCAATTCACCACACAGCACTGCATTACAGCACATGTCAATGGCTGTAGGGGCAGCAAGTAGCCTGGCGGGTAGGACCATTGGGCTAGTAAGTGAAAGGTTGCTGGATCGAATCCCAAAGCTGACAAGATAAAAATCTGTCGTTCTGAGCAAGGCAGGTAACCCACTGTTCCCTGGGCGCTGATGACATGGAAGTTGATTAAGGCAGCCCCCTGCACCTCTCTGATTCAGAGATGTTTCAGTTGAATGCATTCAATTGTACAACTGACTAGATATCCCCCTTTCCCTGTAGTCAGAGCTCTGTCTGACTCTGTCCATATCTCTCAGAACTGAAACCTTTTGATAATGTGCAGTGGAACACCATGTTCACACAAGGTCACGCTCCTCCTCTCTTATAGCATCATGTTCCCTCATGGCCTCACATTGTCAAAAATGGAGGGAGAGAGAGGTCAGAGATGGAGAGATCTGTACAGGGATGGAAGTGGTAGCATATGACACTGTGCAGTTATGGACTGTGTGACCGAGTGACACACACAAGTAGAAGACAGCTCGCTAACTCTACTGTCACCAGTGGAGGGGAGCCATCTCTAATCTGCTAACCCCACCACCACAGCAGATATACTGACTGTAAGGCAGCACATGACTTCCTGTGTCAGCAGAACTATATGCCTTCATACACCTCCCAGCAGTGCCTACAAGAATCACTCACACATAGTAATGTTAACAGAAGTTTAGCAGTCTTGAGCCATCCCTTATCAGATCACACATGAAGTATTTACAACCTCTGAGCATCAAACAAACACAACAAATGATCAGAGAACGCATTGCTGGGTGGGAGAGAGGAGAGACTAGAGCGAGTTCTGACTCAGTGTCTGTCTTTGTGTTCACTCTAATATGCTGGAGTCCTTCCAAGGCCTATTCCACGGTTCAATAAGTGTAGGAGAAACATGTCAGTAGGCGTGGAGAACACCGGCTCCATTTATTCGTTTCAATTTTCAACGTTTATTCTCCCCGTTCACAGGATACAGATTAAAGTTGATCCCCAAAGGATCAGCCAGCGTAGGCTACTCCAGTACTGGAAGTGTTCATATGATCAGGACCTTGACAAACATGGATGGTTGTATCATAAGTAGAGGTCGACCGATTACGATTTTTCAACACCGATACCGATGCCGAGGACCAAAAAAGCCGATACCAATAATGTAATAATGACAATTACAACAATACTGAATGAACACTTCTTTTAACTTAATATAATACATAAATAAAAATCTATTTAGTCTCAAAGAAATAATGAAAGTCAATTTGGTTTAAATAATGCAAAAACAAAGTGTTGGGGAAGAAAGTAAAAGTGCAATATGTGCCATGTGAAAAAAGCCAACGTTTAAGTTCCTTGCTCCGAACATGAGAACCTATGAAAGCTGGTGGTTCCTTTTAACAGGAGTCTTCAATATTCCCAGTTAAGTTTTAGGTTGTAGTTATTATAGGAATTATAGGACTATTTCTCTCTATTCCATTTGTATTTCATATACCTTTGACTATTAGATGTTCTTATAGGCACTATAGTATTGCCAGTCTAATCTCGGGAGTTGGCTTGAAGGCTTGAAGGCTTGAAGTCATAAACAGCGCTGTGCTTCAAGCATTGCGAAGAGCTGCTGGTAAACACAGAAAGTGCTGTTTGAATGAATGCTTACGAGTCTGCTGCTGCCTACCACCACTCAGTCAGACTGCTCTATCAAATATCGAATCATAGACTTAATTATAATATAATAAACACACAGAAATACGAGCCTTAGGTCATTAATATGGTCAAATCCGTAAAAACTTATTTTTAAAACAAAACATTTATTATTTCAGTGAAATACAGAACCGTTCCGTATTTTATCGAACGGGTTGCATCCATAAGTCTAAATATTGCTGTTACATTGCACAACCTTCAATGTTATGTCATAATTATGTAAAATTATGGCAAATTAATTACGGTCTTTGTTAGGAAGAAATGGTCTTCACACAGTTTGCAAAGAGCCAGGCGGCCCAAACTGCTGCATATACCCTGACTCTGCTTGCAAAGAACGCAAGAGAAATGACACAATTTCCCTAGTTAATATTGCCTGCCAACATGAGTTTATTTTAACTAAATATGCAGGTTTAAAAAAATATATGTTTGTATTGATTTTAAGAAAGGCATTGATGTTTATGGTTAGGTACATTGGTGCAACGACAGTGCTTTTATTTGCGAATCACCCGTTTGGCGAAATAGGCTGTGATTAGATGATAAATTAACAGGCACCGCATTGATTATTAGCAATGCAGGACAAGCTAGTTAAACTAGTAATATCATCAACCATGTGTAGTTAACTAGTAATTATGTTAAGATTGATTGTTTTTATAAGATAAGTTTAATGCTAGCTAGCAACTTACCTTGGCTCCTTGCTGCACTCGTGTAACAGGTGGTGATTAAGGCAGCGTAGGCTGAATATGTCTGAATATACTTGTCAAATTTTATTATCATTATTTTTTTATTTACTTGTGCATAAGGCATATGTTTTGTCCATGTGCAATATGATTTCATAGGAAGTCAAAAGTCACTTTTTTTTGGGCCAAATGCCATAAGAAATGTCCAAATGCAATATGATGGTGGGGCGGAAAACAGTCTCCTCGTGGAGTGCAATGTAATCGGCCATAATTGGTGTACAAAAATGCAGATTACCCCTTTGGTATGAAAACTTGAAATCAGCCATGCCGATTAATCGGTCGACCTCTAATTATAAGCACTCCTTATCCCTTGGTTGAGAGCTTAGAATAGTTCACATTTTCTTCCCCTTCCCTACTTCTTTGTGTAGGTTTGAAGGACTTTTTGTCTAGGATCTACTATACCTGACATTACAACCTTTCTCCTCTTCCCACAGGAATGTCTTTGAGGGCAGACTTTCATAGAAACTATTGCATTACAGTTTGTAATGTGTCTGTGTTCTTTCAAACATTTGACATTTTAGTAATTTACCAGATGCTCTTAACTAGAGCGACTTACAGTAGTGACTGCATACATTTTAATACTTTCTTCATACTGGTCCCCCCGTGGGAATCGAACCCGCAACCCTGGTGCCATGCTCTACCAATTTAGCTACACAGGACTATAGAACCTAGAGTTCCTGTGATTTGACATGGATTTTTAAACCTTTGGTTAATGTTATTGGCCTAGTTAATCTTTTGGTACATGCCTAGGTGGGCAATGCAACTATCTTGTTGGGAAGAAATCTCCTCGGTAACAGATAGAGGGTTGCCCTGACAGTGCAACCAATCAGGGCCATGATATGAAGTCATTCAGTTAGAGAACATGACCCCTAGTGACATCCCTGCATGGCAACAATGAGTCAGCGTGTGTGTCAGGAGAGAGGAACTGGCAGGGAAAACAAAAGACAGACTGCTAACTTTGGGCTGATAATGATATTTCCTTGTTTACGAGCACCCTTAGAAGGGTTTCAACTGGTGGGGCGGAAAACAGAGGAGCTACAGTGGGTTTGTTTAAGGTCTGGCATTTAAGAGAACAATAAAAGACAGCGGTAGCTCATTTTCCTCCAGCCAAAACAAGGAGCGGAACTGTGGCTCAAACAAGGGGAGGACTGTATCTGTCCAGAGGCTGGTATTTCATCACAGCTTGATCAGGAGTATTAATGAGCAGATTTAAAATGTCTGCTGAATTTATTGGGAGACCAGGAGGAACATTCCATTGATGTTCTCAGAGTCTTAGAGGTCCACGTGGTGTCAACAGTAGCATACACACCCACACATATACACACAAGTTAACATTAGATAAAGCATCCTAAGATAAAAAAGGGTGGTACCTTTTAAGGAGCCAAATCCACACAGACTTGTTTGCAACAAGAGAGAAAGCTGAAGACTTGATACTCCCTGTTGAGATCTGTCCACCTTCACTTTACTTGAATGTTTCTATTCACCGCACATATCACTTTTAAAGTTAGAACACCAATGAAAACCCGTGTTTACATGAGGCCCATTAGCAGGGCAGAGATCACCCGTACTTCGTCATTTTCAACATATCCCATCCTTACACTCCAGTAAACCAATGCCACGCTCACTATCCTCATTAAATCTTAAAGAGCTGCAAACAATTAGAGAGCCTCTTTCTTTCAGCTAGCTAGCTAATGTTAGCTGGCTGGCTGGCTGGACTATGCAAGTAACCATTTCAATAGAATGTTCATGATGTCACTGCGACAACTGTCATAAGACGTAGCTGGTAAATTCGCTCTGGCTATCTACTCTGATTTCAAAGCACTCATCTGAGTGTGCCAGAGCGCAGAATAACTGACGAATTTACCAATTTTCGAACGCTCAACACCCGATGAACTGGTAGTAAAGGTTGGCAACAAAGCGTAATTAAATTTTTGCCAGCAGCACATTTGTAATCACCAACGCTAACATAAAAACAACGTAACCAGCTCTGCTAGGGCTAGTAAAATGTTCAGAATGAACTGTTCCCTCATTTGTGTCTGGAAGTAGCTAGCCAACGTTAGCCAGTTAGCTTGGGTGCTTGACTGCTGTTGTTAGGTCAGAAAGCTTGATCAACCCAACTCCTCGGCCAGTGTCCAGTGTGAGCTCTGAATGTTCTGTGTTTATGAACGGACAATTTGACAAAGCTCTGAGTTTACGAACGCCCAGAGCGCACTCTGAGCACACTCTAGCACTCCAGATTGAATATATGATCACACCCATAGTATAAACCAGCCTTTAGTCTGAAATATTTGGTTGTTTAGTACATGGCCTCACATGTGCCTCCTTAAAGAGCTGGGTGCGGCCAAGGCTTAAGAGAGTGTGAACGATGCTGAATGGGTGAAGACAAGTAAGAGCTCTCTAATACTAAAGGTGTACCAAAACATTCAAGAGACATTTTCAAACAAAATAGGTTACAAGTTTATCAACTTTCAAAGCAGAATGACTTACTTTTTGTTCATCCTGCAGTATATGATATACCATTTTCTAGCTCTGAGTATCTACTTTTATCCAATGTAAAAGACACAATTAAAAATTTTGCCAAATAAGATTGAGCCGCATCTCTCACTTCTCCATGCTCACAGTGAGGAGAGGGAGTCCAAGTGGCTTGCTCACACAGCAGCCGACAGCAAAAGTGGACAAGCAGATACTTTCATAGCAGGAATACAAAATAATGCATAGGCTATTACTGTTGATCAAATTGTTCTAAAACCATTAGCCTATCTACAGGAATGTTGTATTGCAAAATCAAGGAAAATTACTGGCTTATGCGAAATGCTTCAGTAAGAGGAAGGCAATGTCGGTAACTTTCTGTTTATCGTCCTAGCTCTAATTGAGAGTATAGTGGTCAGTAAGTGCCCATGCCTGACTCCTCATCTCTGTCTGCTGACTGGCCATAAAAGAAGGGGCAGAACAGACATCCATCCCCCTTCTTAATCTCTGCTGATTTCCACTGATACCATTATGTGCTCTTTGGTGATAACCAAACTCCTCAGGTCATGGACCTGAGCCTAATTGGGGGGAAATGTTTGGGGTCTGGGCACGGTGCTAATGCAGGAGCACCCAGAGTGAAAACTTTAGGTTATGACTTTAACCCTGTTTCTCTGATAGTATAAGTGAGGTATTTCACTATGGGATACACCCCCAGTGTATTCATCAGAAGCCTTCATTGCACTACGCCAGCCATGATTGGCTGGACGCCGAGAAGTTTGCGTCAGAGAGGGGTACCCTATAAAAGGTCAGACGTAGCATCTCCTAGTTGGAAAGGTGTTATTTAGTGAACGCTTTACCCGTGTGAGGTTTGGTCCAGGAAGCGAAAAACTCATTTTCTAAACTCCTTAGTCCTGTCCATGTTTATTTATTTATTTTTATTTAACCAGGCAAGTCAGTTAAGAACAAATTCTTACAATGACGGCCAGAAGGACAACCATCTCTGCAGCACTCCACCTACCAGTGGCCAGACGGAAGCCACAACTCAGTAAAAGGCACATGAGAGCCCGCTTGGAGTTTGCCAAAGGGCACCTAAAGGAATCTCAGGCCATGAGAAACAAGATTCTCTGGTCTGATGAAACCAAGATTGAACTATTTGGCCTGAATGCCAAGTGTCACGTCTGGAGGAAACTAGGCACCACTCATCACCTGGCCAACACCATCCCTACGGTGAAGCATGGTGGTGGCTGCATCTTGCTGTGTGGATGTTTTTCAGCGGCAGGGACTGAGACTAGTCAGGATCGAGCGAAAGATGAATGGAGCAATATACAGAGAGATCCTCGATGAAAAACTGCTCCGGAGTGCTCAGGACCTCAGACTGGGCTGAAGGTTCACCTTCCAACAAAACAACGACCCTAAGCAGACAGCCAAGACAACGCAGGAGTGGCTTCGGGACAAGTCTCGGAATGTCCTGAGTGGCCGAGCCAGAGCCAGGACTTGAACTCAATCAAACATCTCTATAGAGACCTGAAAATAGCTGTGCAACCAAGAAGACTCGAGGCTGTAATCTCTGCCAAAGGTGCTTCAACAAAGTACTGAGTAAAAGGTCTGAATACTTATGTAAATGTAATATTTCAGTTTTTTTTTTTTTTGTAATACATTTGCAAAAATGTATAAAAAATTGTTTTGCTTTTTCATTATGGGGTATTGTGTGTAGATTTTGTGTAGATTGATGAGGAAAAAAATCTATTTCATAGATTATGTAACGTAACAAAATGTGGAAAAAGTAAAGGGGACTGAATACTTTCCGAATGCACTGTATGGTGAACAATATGTTTGGAACATCGAATCTCAGTAGAATCACTGTATCGAATTGCAATATATATACACACTGAGTGTAAAAAACTAAGAAGAAGACCTTCCTAATATTTTGCCATGAGAACTGCCTCAATTTGTCGGGGCATGGACTCTACAAGGTTTCAAAAGCGCTCCACAGGGATGCTGGCCCATGTTGACTCCAATGCTTCCCACAGTTGTGTCAAATTGGCTGGATGTCCTTTGGTTGATGGAGCATTAGAGATACACACGGAAAACTGTTGAGCGTACCAGCACTTACGTATCATGATAATATCATAAAATTCCCAGCTCTAATTCACACACAATCGCTTTGCATGCAGGCGCATAATAATTTATCTACTATACCAGAGGAAATGGTATATGCAAAATACCTCAGACCCTTCATTAGCCTACTACCTTCTACTACTGAATAAAGATACTCTTGGTTACTCTCACCCAGACTTATCTTGGAGGAATTGCAATTTAAATGCAAATATTTCTTTATCTACCCCAGGCCCTGTGGGACCTTAGTTGAACTGACAGCTCATGCAGTCCTGTCTGAGCAGGATTCACTTACAGGCATTTGAACTAGATCATTAGATGAACTCACTGTGTGCTCTTTGAGCGTTACTGAGAGACAGAGAGATGGAGATGGAGTGGAAGGGAGAGAAATACGGCAACAGTACGCTTTAACTAGCTAGACTATCTTACCCGAATACATGGATGGGTATACCTGGATGGACACTTCTCTGTCACGGATGCCACGGTGGCCTTAGTTTGAAGATGTAATCCGGAGACAGGTGTTTTATACAACAGCCTTTTGTGTGTTCTCTTTTCGACTCCATCTGCATACTTGCAATCAAACGCCAGAACATTTTTAAAAAACAGCGTTAGAAAGGATTACCTACACATACTGACCAGCTCATGTTATAGACAGAAGCGTGCAACATGGCAGACCAATCCGAACGCATCTTTCGACATGTCCAGCCCACCCATTATCTCAGCCAATCATGGCTAGCAGGAAGGTTCCTGTCTTTTTCTGTGGTAAGGCTCGTAATATTTTATTTACAGTTGACATACAAGTTTGTTATTGAAGCACATGAAAGTTCACATGTTACAGAGGAATTAATTAGATTTTTTTATTTTATTATTGACGTTTTGAACTCATGGTACCACTTTTCAACCGGAGTAGGCTGTAGTACGGTTTTGATGCACCCGCAGAGTGGAGCAGAGCAAGCTATTTGCAGTGAATAGGTCTAGGCTTTTTATAGGACATTAGCCTACATTTACTGACAGATTATTTAATTACCCTACATGGCTATATAGCAACAATATATTTAGAGTTAGCAATCTAGATAAGTGTTTTGAGTTCCCTCTATCTCAGGTGGTGAATAATATAGCCTATAGGGACCAATATGCACAAAGTTGTTGGCAAATCCTCTGAAGAGCCAAAAATACATCTGATAATTCTGGATCCTATTTTGACATGTTTGAAATGTTGCACATCAAAATATCCATCATTCATTTCCTGGATATGTTAGATGAAACAGCTTACTTTTAAATCATAGGCTAACCATCTCAGTTGTCTTACTAGGCACTGTAAAAAAAAAAATCATAGAGTGTGGCTAAGTCAGGTAGGAGACCTGAGCCAACTCCCCGTGCTTACTGTCGAGAGAGAGGGACCGGGCAGGCACCATGTTATGCCGTCAGGCGCACGGTGTCTCCGGTGCGCAGGCATAGCCCGGTGCGGTACATAGCAGCGCCTCGTATCGGCCGGGCTAGAGTGGGCATTAAGCCAGGTGCCATGAAGCCTCTCAGCGCATCTGGTCTCCAGTGCGTCTCCTCGGGCCGGGGTACATGGCACCAGCCCTACGCATGGTGTCCCCAGTTCGCCAGCACAGCCCAGTGCGCACTGGCCTGGCTACGGGGAGCATTCAGCCAGGTATGGTTGGTCAGGCTCGGTGCTCGAGACCTGCAGTGCGCCTCCACGGTCTAGCCTATCCGGTGCCGCCTCCACGCACCAGCCCTCCGGTGGCAGCCCCCCGCACCAGGCTGTCTCTCCATCTCCTCCCTACAGGTGCTCCCGCCTGTCCAGTGTTGCCAGAGTCTTCCTCATGCCCAGCGCTGCCAGAGTCTCCCGTCTGTCCTGAGCTGCCAGAGTCTCCCGTCTGTCCTGAGCTGACAGAGTCTCCCGTCTGTCCTGAGCTGACAGAGTCTCCCGTCTGTCCTGAGTTGCCAGAGCCGCCCGTCTGTCCTGAGCTGCCAGAGCCGCCCGTCAGTCCTGAGCTGCCAGATCCGCCCGTCTGTCCTGAGCTGCCAGAGCCGCCCGTCAGTCCTGAGCTGCTGAGCCGTCCATCAGCCAGGAGTTGCCAGAGCCGTCCGTCAGCCAGGAGCTGCCAGAGCCGTCCGTCAGCCAGGAGCTGCCAGAGCCGTCCGTCAGCCAGGAGTTGCCAGAGCCGTCCGTCAGCCAGGAGTTGCCAGAGCCGTCCGTCAGCCAGGAGCTGCCAGAGCCGTCCGTCAGCCAGGAGCTGCCAGAGCCGTCCGTCAGCCAGGAGCTGTCAGAGTTGCCCGTCACGCCGGCGCTGCCGGAATTGCCCTTCACTCCGGAGCTGCCGGAGTCTCCCGCCTGTCCGGTGCTGCCGGAATCTCCCGTCCAGTTGGGACCCATGGCGAGGGTCCCCAGTCCGAGGTCAGCGGACAGACACCCACCCAGACCCTCCCCTATAGGTTCAGGTTTTGCGGCCGGAGTGGGAGGGGGGGGTACTGTCACGTTCTGACCTTAGTTCTTTTGTTATGTCTTTGTTTTAGTATGGTCAGGGCATGAGTTGGGTGGGTGGTCTCTGTTCCGTTTTTAATGTTGTGTTTGCGTTTGGCCTGGTATGGTTCTCAATCAGAGGCAGGTGTCGTTAGTTGTCTCGGATTGAGAATCATACTTAGGTAGCCTTTTCTCACTTGTGTTTCGTGGGTGTTTATTTTCTGTGTTTGTATTTCACTGTTCAGGACTGTTTTTGTTTCGTTCTCGTGTTTTGTTGTTTTTGTTTGACTATTTGTTTTCATTAAAAGAGAATATGAACACTTACGACGCTGCACCTTGGTCCTTCTCTCCATCTCCCAACGACGAGCGTTACAGATTCGTTTTTGGAACCTTCCGGTTACTAGTCCAACACTCTAACCACCTGCCTTACATTGCACTCCACGAGGAGCCTGCGTGGCAGGCTGACTACCTGTTACACGAGGGCAGCAAGAAGCCAAGGTAAGTTGCTAGCTAGCATTAAACTTGTAAAAAACAATCAATCTTCACATAATCACTAGTTAACTACACATGGTTGATGATATTACTAGTTTATCTAGCGGGTCCTGCGTTGCATATAATCGATGCGGTGCCTGTTAATTTCGCATCGAATCACAGTCTACTTCGCCAAACGGGTGATGATTTAGCACTGTCGTTGCACCAAACCTAACCATAAATATCAATGCCTTTCTTTAAAATCAATACACAAGTATATATTTTTAAACCTGCATATTTAGTTAATATTGCCTGCTAACATGAATATATAATTGGCTCGTTGTGAACTGTGTTAAGTCCATTTATTCCTAACAAAGACAGTAATTGTACATAATTATGACATAACATTGAAGGTTGTACAATGTAACAGCAATATTTAGACTAAGAGATGCCACCCCGTCAAATAAAATACGGAACGGTTCAAATCAAATCAAAGTTTATTTGTCACGTGCGCCGAACCTTACAGTGAAATGCTTACTTACAGGCTCTAACCAATACTGCGGGGGGGAAAAAGTATGTGTGTCTATGTGTGTAGGTAAGTAAAGAAATAAAACAACAGTAAAAAGACATTTGAAAATAAGAGTAGCAAGGCTAGAGCATGGCGCTTGTAATGCCAGGGTAGTGGGTTCGATCCCCGGGACCACCCATACGTAGAATGTATGCACACATGACTGTAAGTCGCTTTGGATAAAAGCGTCTGCTAAATGGCATATATTATTATTATTATATTATACAGACACCGGTTAGTCAGGCTTATTGAGGTAGTATGTACATGTGGGTATGGGAAAGTGACCATGCAGATGGGGCACCATGCAGATAGGCCGGTGAGCCAATGTGCGGGAGCACTGGTTGGTTGGGCCAATTGAGGTAGTATGTACATGAATGTATAGTTAAAGTGATGCATAAAAGATAAACAGAGAGTAGCAGCAGTGTAAAAGAGGGGTTGGGGGGGTCACACAATGCAAATAGTCCGGGTAACCATTTGGTATTACTCTGAAAAAATAAACGTTTTGTTTTCGAAATGATAGTTTCCGGATTCGACCATATTAATGACCAAAGGCTCGTATTTATGTGTGTTATTATGTTATAATTAAGTCTATGATTTGATATTTGATAGAGCAGTCTGACTGAGCGATGGTAGGCAGCAGCAGGCTTGTATGATTTAATTCAAACAGCACTTTTGTGCATTTTGCCAGCAGCTCTTCGCAATGCTTCAAGCATTGAGCTGTTTATTACTTCAAGCCTATCAACTCCTGAGATTAGGCTGGTGTAACCAATGTCAAATGGCTAGCTAGTTAGCGGGGTGCGTGGTAATAGCGTTTCAATCGGTCACGTCACTCGCTCTGAGACTTGGAGTAGTTCTTCCCCTTGCTCTGCAAGGGCCGCGGCTTTTGTGGAGCAATGGGTAACGATGTTTCGAGGGTGGCTGTTGTCGATGTGTTCCTGGTTCGAGCCCAGGTATGGGCGAGAAGACGGACGGAAGCTATACTGTTACACTGAAAATACTAAAGTGCCTATAAGAACATCCAATAGTCAAAGGTATATGAAATACAAATGGTATAGAGAGAAATAGTCCTATAATTCCTATAATAACTACAACCTAAAACTTCTTACCTGGGAATATTGAAGACTCATGTTAAAAGGAACCACCAGCTTTCATATGTTCTCATGTTCTGAGCAAGGAACTTAAATGTTAGCTTTTTTACATGGCACATATTGCACTTTTACTTTCTTCTCCAACACTTTGTTTTTGCATTTAAACCAAATTGAACATCTTTCATTGTTTATTTGAGGCTAAATTGATTTTATTGATGTATTATATTAAGTTAAAATAAGTGTTCATTCAGTATTGTTGTAATTGTCATTATTACAATTAAAAATAAATTAAAAACTTGGCCGATTAATCGGTATTGGATTTTTTTGGTCCTCCAATAATCGGTATCGGCGTTGAAAAATCATAATTGGTCGACCTCTATCTCAGATCATGAGAAACAAGATTCTCTGTTTTTTTTTCTCCTTAATCCTGTCCCATTGCTACAACTCCAGTATGGGCTTGGGAGAGGCGAAACACAATCCAGCCAAGCTGCTCTGCTTCTTGAAACAATGCCTGCTTAACCCGACACCAATGTGTCAGAGGAAACACCGTACAGCTGGTGACCGTGTCAGTGTGCAATGCGCCCAGCCCACCACAGGAGTCGCTAGTGCGTGATGAGACAAGAATATCCCTGCCGGCCAAACCCTCCCTTAACTCGAACGACGCTGGGCCGATTGTGCTCCCCCCATGGGTCTCCCGGTTGCGGCTGGCTGCGACAGAGCCTGGACTCAAACCAGGATCTCTAGGGTCACAGCTAGCACTGTGATGCAGTGCCTTAGACCCCTGAGCCACTCGGGAGTCCGATTGAACTCTTTGGCCTGAATGCCAAGCGTCACGTCTGGAGGAAAGCTGGCACCATTCCTACGGTGAAGCATGGTGGTGGCAGCATCATGCTGTGGGAATGCTTTTCAGCGGAAGGGACTGGGAGACTTGTCAGGATCGAAGGAAAGATGAACGGGGCAAAGTGCAGAGAGATCCTTCATGAAAACCTGCTCCAGAGCGCTCAGGACCTCAGACTAGGGCAAAGGTTCACCTTCCAACAGGACAACAACCCTAAGCACACAGCCAAGACAACACAGGAGTGGCTTCGGGACAAGTCTTTCAATGTCCTTCAGAGGCCCAGCCAGAGCCCGGACTTGAACCCGATCTAACATCTCTGGAGAGACATAAAAATATCTGTGCAGCGACGCTCCCCATCCAACCTGACAGAGCTTGAGAGTATCTGCAAAGAAGAATGGGAGAAACTCCCCAAATACAGGTATGCCAAGTTTGTAGCATCATACTCAAGAAGACTCATGGCTGTAATCGCTGCCAAAGGTACTTCAACAAAGTACTGAGTAAACGGTCTGAATACTTATGTACATTTTATATTTCCGTATAAAAAAAACACAAATATTTCAGTTTTTGGTTTGTCATTATGGGGTGTTGTGTGTAGATTGATGAGGGGG
Organism: Oncorhynchus gorbuscha; assembly: GCF_021184085.1. Lineage (NCBI taxonomy): Eukaryota > Metazoa > Chordata > Actinopteri > Salmoniformes > Salmonidae > Oncorhynchus > Oncorhynchus gorbuscha. The sequence continues at coordinate 19,810,279 of NC_060192.1, forward strand.
GAATTGATTTAATTTTAGAATAAGGATGTAACGTAACAAAATGTGGAAAAAGTCAAGGGGTCTGAATACTTTCCGAATGCACTGTATATTATTGGAAGAGTATGCAGTTCGCCTCCACACATTTCCCTACCAAGCATCCTCTGTCTGAGCCAGTCTGGCCCACAGCCGAGCCATTACAAACCATGTAACAAAACTGTAGAGTCGGCTACTCTTGGCATCCTCGCTCTCCTTTTAAGACTTTGCACAGGCCTTGTACATTTCCACCAACCATCCTGCAGAGTTAAAATAAGAGCCAGAGGTAGGCCTAAACCCTGCCTTGCCTTTCAGAGGGATTTATTTGCAATATGGGATCTTCTTTGATTGTGTACATACAGATAAGGCACAGCAGCATGATGAGTATATGTTAAATCATCCATCAAAAAGGCAGTTTTTCTAAATGTTGATTGTGACTGATTGCTATTATGCTTTTGTCTATAATGTTCATCTTTGAGCCTTTGGAATTAGGATTATATCATATGGCCTATATAAAACTATGTATAGCCTATTGTACAAACTGGTTTGTTGCCTCGTAGTATCTTGTAAAAATCAGATTAAATCAAATCCTAATTATGTTACACATTGTTGAGTTGGAGGATCTGCTGAATTATTGTGGAAGAAATAGATTGTAATTTGAGAAAATCTGTGAAGTCTATGCACATCAATGTGTCTATGTAAAGGCCTGTTCAAATACTCATCAAAATAGTTCAACTACTTCAACTACTACTTCAACTACTACTTCATATCCTTTCTTAGAATCCTGAGAAGTTAAAAAACAGGTGAATGTTGTTACTCTTGTATTTACCCAGATGCACCAATAGGAAATAATCATGTCAGTTTGGGTCATGTTGCGTTGAATCCTTAAATACTCAGCCTAATAATAATAAGAAGAAGAATAATACTAGGTTGGATTTATATAGTGCTTTTCTACCAACATGGATAGTCAAAGCACTTTACATAGTAGGGAGAAACTCACCTCACCCCAAATGGGTGATGCACAGTGACCATTTTTGTGCCAGAACACTCACCACACATCAGCTATCAGGTGGTGAGGTGAGGAGTGATATATGCCGATTAGGAATGAGGGAGATAATTAGGTAGCCATGATGGAATTGGGCCAGGTTGGGAATTTTGCCACTTGATCTGACATACAGCAAACTAGGTCAAATAAAGAAATGTGTGACCTGATAAATGCATTTTGAGCATGATTCCATTACCATACAAAAAATTACAAGTAGCATAAACTGTTGTGTGACATGATGTAAACTAGATGGAGATAAAGAGACTCCTGAGGCAAGAGGAGCCTTTGTTTTGAGAGGAGAGGGGGAGGAGAGGGGAGGGCTATCACAGGTGGAGAGGTGAAGGGGGAAGGTAGAAACCTCCTCTCTCCAGTGGCCATTGCAGAGTTGGTGTCATGGTAACCAACACATTACCTTCACACACACACACACACACACACGACAGCTGCTGACTTGCTTACCTGTCTCAAGTGATAGTGGCTATTATACACTCAGTGTACAGTGTGGTCTTGTGGGTTGTGTAGTCAGCTCAGATCCATCAAACCACCCATTCTGTGTCCAGCAGTAGAGAGTGGTTCTGTTAACTGTGGAATGTGTGACATTCCAGACAATCTTCCAGCTCCCCACAAGGGCCTCTGTCTCCAAGGATGGGTGAACCCTGGCCTTTCAAAACAATCATTCCAAGGCTTGATCAGTGTTTGGATCCTTGTTATCATGAGGGTTACAGGAAACCAGATAGTTTTGTGAGCTCATACAGCCTTAAACAATACAACACCAGTCACATTATGTCAAGTTAACAACAGAGAACAGCACACGCTAACTGGAAAATCCACTTGGTGTGTAGATAATGACAATCAAAATGTAATCTGTATCTCTAAGCAGGAAACCAATGTCTCTGTCTCTTACACAATGTACAAGTGGTAGGTGACTCATCCATCTCCACCCAGGAAGGGTTTGATCTCTAGACTAGTTACAGGTAACTGCCAAAAGAAAGGAAACACTTGCCCATTATTTTGGCTACCATGGATAGAAGAAGAAATCTCAGTGACTTTGAAAGAGGGATCTCAAAAGAGCATGGAGGGTTAAAAGAGTGTGTGTGTGTGTATATGTGTGTCTCAGTCACAAGATCTCAACCCAATGGAACTCTTATGGGAGATTCTTGAGCGACACCTAAGACAGCATTTTCCATCACCATCTTGTGGAAGAATGGTGTCACAACCCTCGAATAGAGATCCAGGCACTTGTAGAATATATGCCTAAGCGCATTGAAGCTGTTCTGGCTGCTCGTGCTGGCCCAACGCCTAGAGCTGGGACGATAAACCGATAATTTGCCAAATCGACCATACTAGTGTTGCACAGTATATACCGAAACATTGTGAGAAACGGTTCAGTAGAAGAATTTTTGCTACTTTCGTTACTTCTGTCAAATGTGTCTAGCGTTGTGTGCTGATTTGAGAGAGGATCAAGTCTGTCTATCACCGTGCCTGCTCCATGCCTGCTCCACTTACTCATTGCTAGCTGTAACCTGTCCTGAGGAGACTGCACTCCCTTGGGAGTCTGGGCTGTATCGTCCCTTATGTTGCATAGATGTTAACACACTTGAATAATGCTACAAGGCATGTACATTTTTTTTTAACTGTTAATTACTTTTCGCACAACAATGCCCATTAGCATTACAGGCTAGAACACTTTACAATGCAAGAAGATACCGGTAGCGTCAAGCTTTGTAGGTCAACTTTCCTTGCTAGCTTACAACATCAATTCACTACCATAGTACAAAACAGTGATAATGCAAAATATTGCTGATTTCAAAGTTGATTGTCACCAAAAACATTATTCATTTTCTTCATCTCCCCTGCCTCACATCTCTCAATATCATCTTCTGTGCATGAGAATAATGTATAGAAACAGTGTACACTTCCGTAAAATAAAGGGTAGATTCTTCTATGGAAAAGCTGTTGATCAGTACAAAAAATAAGTCCCAAATGGAAGGGAACAGACAGTTTTTCCTCTGTAGCCTCATGAAATCAACCAAAACAAGCTCAATAACTCAATGCATGCACTCCTATTGAATATGCATTCACCTGTATTGTGAATAAGCCTAGGCTACATCTTGATTTAGCCAAGTTCATTAGTAGACTCTAGATTTACAATTCAAATAAATGATTACCCTTATGTTATGTAGTTAGATTGGTAAAAAAATATATATGTCAAATTGATTGTATGATTGTATAATTGATTAATTCATTTAAAAAATTACATTTGAAATGTAATAATGAACTCAAAAGATCTGTCTGAATCAAGTGCCATTCTCTGACTTTGGCTAATACGCCTTCTTTTTTGCCGTGGTATCATTTTGGTAACGAGTATCGTGATGGTATAGAGCAGAGTTATGGACTCGAGTCACATGACACGGACTCGAGGCTGACTCGAGTCACAAACTTGATGACTTGAGACTCGACAGAAAATAATTTAACATGAGACTTGACTTGGAGCTTTAAGACTTGGGACTCGACTTTGACTTGAGACTGATGACTTGATCTTATCTGGCCAGGTTTGGTAATGTTTTGTAACTCATTTTGTGGCACAGAGTCTACGGGGTTTACTCTACACACAGCCAGAGACAGTAGCAGCACCATCGCTCTTACAAAACAACCTGCAACAGATTGGCACTCTGACTGGACCAGCAAACTGTCAATCAATACAGGTCTGATGGCAAGCTAGCAAACAGATTGCTGATTTGCTGTACAGCTATAGGATTGGGTTCAGCGCAAAAGTCAAATTATAGGAAGAGAAGATTGCCGTAATAAATAAATATGCAGTATCAACATTATTGGGGGGGATCAAGAATATAAACTTTTTACATTGCAAGCCCATCAGCAATGGGTCAATAATTACTAGCATAGGCCTACTGGTATTTTAGGAAGTAACAATTTCTTGAAATTGATAATTTACTAATGAAGCTTGCATTTGGAATTTGATTCAAATGAATTATTACTGTGGCAAAGACGCACCATAGTTCAGAGATTCTTACGTCTGTGTCCTATGTCTCTGACATTCTGGTTGTGCGAAATAGAATCACACGTGCCTCAGTGTGCATAGAAATATGTTACGTGGCCTGCAATCCACGCTTTGGAGTCAGAACGTTGAATAAGAGAAACGTATTGTTCTATGTATGCATTGTGTTGAAATATCATTAATAATCATTAAGTCTGATTAAGACAAATGCATGAATGTGTGGAAATTGCCTTTTACATTGTAATTGCTATGTGACCTGTTTCAAGAAAATAGGTGTATGTCACGGGTCACTACTTCACACAAGAGCCATTTGAACGTAATATTTTGTCTTATCAAAATGAGCTTTTTGGCAGACATGCCTTCTGAGACATGTGAACTTTCATGTGCCTTAATAACAAACTTCTATTCCGTCTGTCAGAGATGTTCACAAGTCTTTGAGGTAGAGTCCAAGTCAAGTCTCAAGTCCCTTTTGGAAATGGCTTTCTGCCTGCTGTGGGTTAGGTCTATAAACCTTGTAAACGATTTGAAGAGACTCTTGTTCATTAGTCCAAATTGTATGAAAGAAAGCACATCAGGCGCTATTTAAATCAAAACAATTTACATTAATAAAAGTCATTGTAAGGGATATGAAAAAAAGCAAACATTTTAAAGTGCATGGGTATTTTGTGGAAGACATTGTCTATATTTCACTTCATTCTGTCACACAAACAGAAAAGCTGTAGGTGAGCAGAAGATAAATGACAAGTATGAATGTAAACCAAACTGTGTTCAATAACTGCACTAGTAAAGTGTCCTATATATCAAAAGTAATGACCTTTAGGGGCTGGTAAAACCTTGGATCATTGCTATTCCAACTTCCGCGACACATATAAGGCCCTCCCCCGCCCTCCTTTCGGAAAAGCTGACCACGACTCCATTTTGTTGCTCCCTAACTACAGACAGAAGCTAAAACAAGAAGCTCCCGTGCTGAGGTCTGTTCAACGCTGGTCCGACCAATCTGACTCCACGCTCCAAGACTGCTTCCATCACGTGGACTGAGAAATGTTCCGCATTGCGGCAAACAACATTGACAAATACGCCGATTCGGTGTGCGAGTTCATTAGAACGTGCATTGAAGATGTCGTTCCCATAGCAACGATTAAAACATTCCCAAACCAGAAACCGTGGATTGATGGCATTATTCGCGTGAAACTGAAAGCGCGAACCACTGCTTTTAATCAGGTCAAGGTGTACGAAAACATGACCGAATACAAACAGTGTAACTATTCCCTCCGCAAGGCAATCAAACAAGCTAAGCATCAGTATAGAGACAAAGAAGAGTCGCAATTCAACAGCTCAGACACAAGAGTTATGTTGCAGAGTCTACAGTCAATCACAGATTACAAAAAGAAAACCAGCCCCGTCACGGACCAGGATGTCTTGCTCCCAGGCAGACTAAATAACTTTTTTTGCTCGCTTTGAGGACAATACAGTGCCACTGACACAGCCAGCAACCAAAACATGTGGACTCTCCTTCACTGCAGCCAACGTGAGTAAAACATTTAAACGTGTTAACCCTCGCAAGGCTGCAGGCCCAGACGGCATCCCCAGCCGGGCCCTCAGAGCATGCACAGACTAGCTGGCTGGTGTGTTTACGGACATATTCAATCAATCCTTATCCCAGTCTGCTGTTCCCACATGCTTCAAGAGGGCCACCATTGTTCCTGTTCCCAAGAAAGCTAAGGTAACTGAGCTAAACGACTACCACCCCGTAGCACTCACTTCCGTCATCATGAAGTGCTTTGAGAGACTAGTCAAGGACCATATCACCTCCACCCTACCTGACACCCTAGACCTACTCACAATTTGCTTACCGCCCAATAGGTCCACAGACGACGCAATCGCAACCACACTGCACACTGCCCTAACCCATCTGGACAAGAGGAATACCTATGTGAGAATGCTGTTCATCGACTACAGCTCAGCATTTAACACCATAGTAACCTCCAAACTCGTCATCAAGCTCGAGACCCTGGGTCTCGACCCCGCCCTGTGCAACTGGGTACTGGACTTCCTGACGGGCCGCCCCCAGGTGGTGAGGGTAGGTAACAACATCTCCACCCCACTGATCCTCAACACTGGGGCCCCACAAGGGTGCGTTCTGAGCCCTCTCCTGTTCTCCCTGTTCACCCACGACTGCGTGGCCACGCACGCCTCCAACTCAATCATCAAGTTTGCGGATGACACTACAGTGGTAGGCTTGATTACCAACAACGACGAGACGGCCTACAGGGAGGACGTGAGGGCCCTCGGAGTGTGGTGTCAGGAAAATAACCTCACACTCAACGTCAACAAAACTAAGGAGATGATTGTGGACTTCAGGAAACAGCAGAGGGAGCACCCCCCTATCCACATTGATGGGACAGTAGTGGAGAGGGTAGTAAGTTTTACGTTCCTCGGCGTACACATCACAGACAAACTGAATTGGTCCACCCACACAGACAGCATCGTGAAGAAGGCGCAGCAGCGTCTCTTCAACCTCAGGGGGCTGAAGAAATTCGGCTTGTCACCAAAAACACTCACAAACTTCTACAGATGCACAATCGAGAGCATCCTGTCGGGCTGTATCACCGCCTGGTACGGCAACTGCTCCGCCCACAACCGTAAGGCTCTCCAGAGGGTAGTGAGGTCTGCACAACGCATCACCGGGGGCAAACTACCTGCCCTCCAGGACACCAACACCACCCGATGTCACAGGAAGGCCATAAAGATCATCAAGGACAACAACCCCCCGAGCCACTGCCTGTTCACCCCGCTATCATCCAGAAGGCGAGGTCAGTACAGGTGCATCAAAGCTGGGACCGAGAGACTGAAAAACAGCTTCTATCTCAAGGCCATCAGACTGTTAAACAGCCACCACTAACATTGAGTGGCTGCTGCCAACACACTGACTCAACTCCAGCCACTTTAATAATGGGAATTGATGAAAATTGATGTAAAATATATCACTAGCCACTTTAAACAATGCTACTTAATATAATGTTTACATACCCTACATTATTCATCTCATATGTATATGTATATACTGTATTCTTATCATCTACTGCATCTTTATGTAATACATGTATCACTAGCCACTAAACTATGCCACTTTACTCATCTCATAATGTACTCATACTGTACTCGATACCCTCTACTGCATCGTGCCTATGCCGTTCTGTACCATCACTCATTCATATATCTTTATGTACATATTCTTTATCCCTTTACACTTGTGTGTATAAGCTAGTAGTTGTGGAATTGTTAGGTTAGATTACTCGTTGGTTATTACTGCATTGTTGGAACTAGAAGCACAAGCATTTCGCTACACTCGCATTAACATCTGCTAACCATGTGTATGTGACAAATAAATTTGATTTGATTTGATTATTCCTCAAATATACTTACTGACCATGACATTTAACAGAAATACAAGTAGCAAATTACATCCTGTGCCCTAAGACGGAGAACATTTCTGTTGCAGACAGTTTACATTTCAGAAAGATCAAGTTTGTCAGCGTTTTTGCACTGAGCCTGGCACGATGAGGGCGCATGATGAGGCCTCCATGACTTAACACTCTCTCCACTGGAGCACTGGTGGCAGGCACAGCCAACACTTGAAATCGATACGTTCTTGTCTGCTTTTTTTAACATTCTAGAATGCTTTTCAGCCCCCTGGATTAAACTACTTTGTGTTACAATGCCGCCTGTTCAAATGAAATTAACTTGTATTAGTCACATGCGCCGAATACAACAGGTGTACACCTTACAGTGAAATGCTTACTTACGAGGCCAAAACCAACAATGCAGTTTAAAATATGGACAAGAATAAGAGATAAAAGTAACAAGTAATTAAAGAGCAGCAGTAAAATAACAATAGCGAGACTATATACAGGGGGGTACCAATACAGAGTCAATGTGCGGGGACACCGGTTAGTTGAGGTAGTATGTACATGTAGGTAGAGTTATTAAAGTGACTGTGCATAGATGACAACAGAGAGTAGCAGTGGTGTAAAGGGGGGGAGGGGACAATGCAAATAGTCCGGGTAGCCATTTGACGAGATGTTCAGGAGTCTTATGGCTTGGGGGTAGAAGTTGGACCTAGACTAGACTTGGCTCTCCGGTACCGCTTGCCATCATTTACATTTACATTTAAGTCATGACTTATCCAGAGCGTGCATTCACCTTATGACATCCAGTGGAACAACCACTTTACAATAGTGCATCTAAATATTTTAAGGGGGGTGAGAAGGATTACTTTATCCTATCCTAGGTATTCCTTAAAGAGGTGGGGTTTCAGGTGTCTCCGGAAGGTGATGACTAGGGTGGCTGGAGTCTGACAATTTTTAGGGCCTCCTTCCACGGCCTGGTATAGAGGTCCTGGATGGCAGGAAGCTTGGCCCCAGTGATGTACTGGGCCGTTCGCACTACCCTCTGTAGTGCCTTGCATTGTTCACAAGTCTCTCATCTAGAATCCAAGTCAAGTCTCAAAGCAACTGATCACGAGTCTAAGTCAAGTCGCAAGTCATTTTGCGACTTAAGTGCAACTCGAGACTGAGTCTCGGACTCGAGTTTCCATCTCTACCATCTGTAAATACAAATAAAATTGTTAAATTACGAGCCTGGTTGGTTTAGCCACATAAAAAGCCAGCAACATTCCTGCTAGCCATGATTGGCTGAGATAATGAGTGGGCTGGAAATGCCGAGAAATTAGTTCAGGTTGGTCTGCCATGTAGCAGGCTTCTGTCTATTTGAGCTGGTTAGTATGTGTAGGTGATCCTGTCTAACGCAGCTTTAAAAAATATATATTGCTTAGTAGAACTGCATAAGTGTTGCTCTCCACTTCTGGAGGACCAAGTTTTGAAATCAGAGGAGTTAGAGTTTGATAGCTAAGGAGATGGAGAAAACACCTGTCTCCGGATTACATTTTCAAACTAAGGGCAATCATGGCATCTGTGACAGGGAGAAGCGTCCAACCATAATGTAAGATAGTCTAGCTAGCTACATTTTCAGATATTACACGTTTCTAATTTTGACATCAAATCTTTTAATTTCAAGTTAAAGTGTACTGTTAGCTAGCTAGCTTTAGCCGGCTGGCTCGCTAGCTAACGTTACATGTATGATCCTATTATTTGTATCTTAGAGCCATTTGCTTTGCTAGTTATAGCCTAATATTAGCTAGCTAACATTGACCCTGTTTGGTTAGCTACCTGCAGATTCATGCAGGGTAGTAATGTCATGAGTTGGGATCATGGTTCATTGTTTAGCTAGCTAGGTACATGTCTTAACAAAAGACTCCACTATGCAAGTGTCCATTTTAATAGAATGTCAATGCAACAACTGTTAGCCAGTTCGCTTGGGTGCTTGACTGCTGTTGTTAGGACAGAATGCTCGGATCAACAATTAAAGAGATTGGTGGAGCTAAAGCTTAAGAGGTTGTGAATGATGCTGAATAGGTGTAGACAAAGAAGAGCTCTTCAGTAGGTACCAAAATATTCAAAGGCCATTTTCTCAAAAGTGAGGTTACAAGTTTGTCAACTTTCAAAGCAGATTTACTTTCCAATTGTTCCTCAAATGCAGTGTATAATATACTATTTTGTAGCTCTGTGTCTCTCCTTTCATCAAACATAAAACGGCCGCGACAGGGAGGTCCGTTGGACGATGCACAATTGACATAGCGTCGTCCGGGTTAGGGAGGGCTTGGCCGGTAGGGATATCCTTGTCTCATCACGCACCAGCGACTCCTGTGGCAGGCCGGCCGCAGTGCGCGCCAACCAAGGTTACCAGGTGCACCGTGTTTCCTCCAACACACTGGTGCGGCTGGCTTCTGGGTTGGATGTGCGCTGTGTTAAGAAGCAGTGCGGCTTGGTTGGGTTGTGTATTGGAGGACGCATGACTTTCAACCTTCGTCTCTCTCGAGCCCGTACGGGAGTTGTAGCGATGAGACAAGATGGTAGCTACTAACAATTGGATACCACGAAATCGGGAGTTGTAGCGATGAGACAAGATGGTAGCTACTAACAATTGGATATTGGGGAGAAAAAAAGGGGGTAGAATTTTTAAAAATTAAAAAATAAACACATAAGACCAAATCAAGGCCGTCGGTCACATATTGTTCATTACAACGATATTTACTAGAGGAATGTGAAGTTTGAAATTAAATATGTTTGCTAAAATGGGTGAGTGTTAATGGGACAATTGATGGCTACAACAATCAAACTAGTACTAGTAGTTTAAAGGATCATGTTTTTTTATTGCACATTAATTATCTTTCTATGTATAGTTATCACATTAATTTAGGCAATTTATTGCAATATGTATTTTTGTCCATATTGTCCCAACTCTACCAATGCCCTATTAAGACACTTTATGTTGGTGTTTGCTTTATTACATCCTTTCCTCTGGCTTCATGGATCTGTAACGACTGAACAAGTTAAAGCCAGTCAAAAGATGAGAATGAACTCGTTGCGTACACTTTTACAGATCATTGCAGAAGAGACAAGCGGAAAGGAAGTCTACTAAAACCAATGTCTCCAGTGGAGCTAAGTACACTAGCCATGCATATATTACAATATTACAATACAATAAGGGAACTAAGCCCTGTTAACTTAGAAAAGAAGAGTGGGGGAGATGTGTGAGGTGAGGAAGGGGTGGGATTCCACCAAGGGATTCTGATAGATTAGGGGTTTATGAGGGAGTTGGGGTACGCAGGCCAGAAAAGGTTCAATCATATCTAAGCCAAGGGGGGATGGGGGGTAGTGGTTGGTGGCTGTTAGGGATGCCATGAAACAATATTGTATAAATATTTTTTTTACTCTTGGTTAGTAGTCCAGTCAAAGTCTGATGATTGGGCCTTTTGCCACCTGAGTCTGATACATCTAGGTTAATCACCAACAACCTTCCCTCCACACTACTTCAGGGCTATGATGATATCATGATTTAGTCAAACCCCTCAATCTAGACAGACCAGGGAGAAACTGAGACTCTGGCCCTGTGGGGAAGGCTTTCTTTGTGACTCACTACAATTTGCAGCCAGGAAGGCAGGGAGTGTGTGCTGAACTGGGGGAGACGGAAGAGTCATCAAGGTTCATGCTGGTTGGTGGTTTCCCAGGTCACCAGGGAATGAACCATAAAATTTCAAACTGATAGTGATAACAAAACCTTGCACAGTCGCACCATCCAAATGACATGCGTTTGAAAGCCTTGTATTTTGTAGGCCTAGCAAGGCAAACTGAAACATGCTAGTCAGTCATGGAAACAGCACATGACAGGAGAAAGTAAAGAGTGTCTTTAGTGTTGTTGACATGAGGGCAGTTGTTCCCGTTACAGTTCATGAGTGTTGGGTTACAGTAAATGTTTGTCGGTTTTCTGCAAGCGCAGGCATCATCCATTATCAGCCAGCCACAAACAAACAGGATGAATAGGTCCAGGTCTAATTTCCCCACCTTGCTCTTTACAGTCTGGTTTGGCTTGTAAAGTTAAACCAAACATGCATTACAGGCCACTTCAAAAGAACAACAGACCAGATGCTAGTATCAACCATCCATACTGGGTCTGAAAACCTGTTTCGGTTCTGGTTTCTCTTTTTTGGCCTAGTTGCAAGAGGTTATTAGATAGCGTTTTCACCTGAAATGTCAGGTTGGGAAAAACCAGCCTCCTCTTACGTATAACTCTCGTAAGAGCCCTTTGATGGGACTTCATCAGACTGATGTGGCGTTTTCACCTGAAATGTTAGTTTCATTTCCTACCAGCCTCATAATTGGACACTTCCAGTGACAGTCAGATGGACATCAAATGTGTGAGTCAATTATATACATCCTGACCACAAGCTTCCCAAAGCCTGATGAAACCAGCAGTATCAATACAGTGGGGTTACCTTACTGTATCAGATGTCTATATGTGACTCACCACCTGGATTCAGTCTTATGTAGCAATATTTTAATTTCTGTTTTTTACATTGGATACAAGTAGAGACTCAGAGCTACAAAATGGTATATCGTACACTGCATTTGAAGAACAATGGGAAAGTAATTCTGCTTTGAAAGTTGATAAACTTGTCAACTCACTTTTGAGAAAATGCCATTTTTCGGTGAGAGAGCTCTTCTTTGTCTACACCCATTCAGTATCGTTCACACCCTCTTAAGCTTTAGCCCCACACATCTCGTTGATGCTCTGGCCGATAATTTGTTTACCTATGGATAACATGAAAACAGCCTAACCTGCTCTGGTGGCAACAATTTCATTATGCTTTTTTGCTGACTTTTACTGACACCGGCCATATTCAATGGGTGTTGTAGCTAGCTACCTAGGTAAACAAGGAACGTAGCTAGGCAAACAACATGTAAGATCACACACATCACATCACGTCACGTTAGCTAACGAGCCAGCCACCTAACGTTAGCTAGGGAGCCAGCCAGCTAACAGTAGCTAACAATACACTTTAGGTTGAAATGAAACCACTTTGTAAAAATGTTAAACGTGTAATATCTGAAAATGTAGCTAGCTAGACTATCTTACATACATGGTGGACGCGTCTCCCTGTCATGAATCTATGCCACAAATGGTTATAGTTTTAAGACGTAATCCGGAAACAAGTGTTTTCGCCATCTCCTTAGCTATCGTACTCTAATTCCACTGATTTCAAGACTCGATCCTCCAGAAAGTGGAGAGCAAACATTATGCAGCTACATTTTTTTTTAAATCAGCGTTCGACAGAATTCCAACACAGACTGACCAGCTAAAATAGACAAAAGCCTTCTATATGGCAGACCAATCCGAACTCATCTCTCGGCGTGTCCAGCCCACTCATTATCTCAGCCAATCATGACTAGGTGGAAGGTTGCCATCTTTTTATGTGGCTTAACCAACAAGGATCATAATTGAACAATTTTATTCATATTTACAGATGGCATACAAGTTTGTTATTAAGGCACATGAAAGTTAACATGTTCAAGAAGGCATTTCTGCCAAAAAAAAAAAAAGAATTCGATAAAAATTGTTTTTACATTGAAACTGCTCTCCTGTGAAGTCGTGACTTGCGACCTACGCCTAGTTTCCTGAATCGGGTCACATATTCAGACTGGGGCCCACCATGCTGCTCACCCAGGGGAAGCTCCAGGAAAGACAGACAGCCAGTCAACACAGAGCAGTACAGTGAACATACATGTAATAGACACCATGATTCTCACAGCCACCACGTCAGATCTATAAAGGGACAGTCACAGTCTTATTATTGACTCTGTGGGTTCCCCTGCCACTGAATGAATGCTAAGTAACCAAAGAAAAACAGAACGCCTTGGTCTACCTATGCCTACCTGAGCTAGCCTTTATGTGAGGGGCTGCCATAATCAACATACACGGCGCCTGGGGAACAGTGGGTTAACTGCCTTGCTCAGGGGCAGAATGACAGTTTTTTTACCTTGCCAGCTCGGGGATTTGATCCAGCAACCTTTCGGTTACTGGCCCAATGCTGCCACCCCTTGTGTTTGTCTTCCTCTGCTAGATAATCAATGGAAATAGACTAATGGTCTACTCTTCATCAATAATACAGTGGGCCAGTGAATCTCCCTCATCATTCAAGGTCCGTCTCTACATAAAGACACACCATAGGCTGCACCACACCACTGTTCTTGCTATTCTATTTGTTGCTGTACAACACTGGGTAACTGTATACACCTCACTCAGACCACAATGCAGATGCAAGACAGGTATTGAGCCAGTCCATAAAGCTCACATAATGAAGACATCCATGTAATGGATAGCATACACATAATAGTATGTACTGTAGTGCCAGAAAAAAAAACATATTTATCCACAGAAACGACACACCCGATTGATCTCCTTTACTAAAATATCCTCACAGCAGTCCTGTTGCATATAGTGACGATGACAGAATGAAATACAATAACCTGGTGTTAATGCAGTGTCTGATGCAGTTCCTCAACATGATTCAGGGCTTGCTAGGGCTGGCTCTAGAGCCAAATAGACATGGCTACACATCAGCAGAATGATTTTAAAAAGCTCTTGAGTACCCATTGTCTCCTGGGGCCTTACAGACTTCATGCAGACTGACTAAACGAGAGGAGAGACTAGGCTGATTGTGTAGGCACTAGGTAGCTCACGGACAATGGTGTGGCTAGGAGACAGAGATCAATTTCAACCAATTTCCCCTCCTTTCTCTCTGCGGGGTGGCAGTGGCCCTCCGGCAATCGGCAGTGAAGCTTGAGGAACAAACCTCTGTGGGAGAGATAAGACAAGAGTGCTGACATTTGTCACACAGGAAAGTATGGTATATATCACCATCGGCTTGGAATGAGGCAGCAGCAACCATATCAAGAGAAGATGGGAGACATCTGAACAATGGCATTCTGAATTTGAATCTGAACATTAGGGGTGGACACAGAAAACATGATTTCTGTTCTCACTAATCTACATAGATTTTCTTTCGATCTCCAAAAAACAGGTTTATATGTCTGGTGTTTTGAGATGGATAGTGAGAGTATTGGGAGAGGGTACAGCCTGTGATAGGAATACAGAGTACTCCTGGACCCTATTTGTCTGGTATTAATGTTTCACCAATCACAGTCTAAAAAAAAACATGGCTGGCATTACTACTGGAAAGAAATCAAGACAATTTATCCTGTTATAGCCAGGGCATTTAAAATATTCTGTCGTTAATTAGATTTAGAGTCAAGGCATTTAATGGATAATGATGTCATCAATCAAATAGGGGAGCCATTGCATCTAAAAGGATGATGTCATTGATCACACAGACGGGCATTTACAGTAAAGGGTGATGTCATGCCTGAGAAAGAATGAAATGGGTCCAGAATCTCTTAACCTAAGGAGCCTTCATTCAACAAGGACGTGCCATATATCACATTGGGGGATGATAACATGGTCTGGTCACAGGTTTCACACTAGAAGTCTAATGTGAATGCTGTGAGTGTATTACTTAAAGAGAGAATGTGGTAGGCAAGTTACAGACTATCTACTGACAACTGCCGGATTCTATGAGGGTGTTGGTGTTAGGCTGATGACAACACCTACCCACTAACACTACCCCCCAAGTGTCTCCGTCCTCGGAGCTCACACCTACTAGTCTCATCAGTCACCATAGGGATGTGTGATCCGCCGGCCCGGTGCCAATATGACCTCCCAGTGTAACGTATCATGCACACATGACTGTAAGTCACTTTGGATAAAAGCGTCTGCTAAATGGCATATATTATTATTATTATTATTATTAGTACGCGCCACGACCCGTCTTAATGCGATGTGTCACAGGTCTGCAAACATGGGATGGTCTTAATCTACTAATACATACATTTCAAGGTGGATCAGGCTCAGAATGTCAAGGAGACTGAGAAATGTTGGCTTAAATTCACCATGTCACACGACATGATTGAGACAGAAAAAATATATATATGATATTCAAACTTAATAGCAATACTTGAATAACACACATCATGTGATTTCAAATTTAGATCAGATCCATATGCAGGTCTTTAATAAAGGAAGCAAACAGATTGAAGTGGAAGTCAGACAAAGGATGCTTGCAAAATACTTGGCATTAGTCAAACTACATTCATGGGGATTCTGGGAAGGGTTTGCATTTCAAGTAACCACACTTGCCAATTTAAAGGGCCAAAATCGTATTGCCTAATAGATTATTGCCATCGCACTAGGCTTGTCTGTGAGTAGAGACTGCCATCTCACAAGTCTGAAAATTCCATATACTGTATTATTGCAAGCAAGGAGCTGTTATTGATGTTGTGTAATGGTCATATATCATGTGAAGTGAAATATACTTATTGTGAAGTTGTCTATGGCTATGGGCTGATTGCATTCCCCTATTATCTGCCAGGAATCTCATCTAAGATCACTTCTACACACAATTTAAACAATGAGTGCTTTGGTGTACCTTCATGGAAACCTCACAAGCTGCCCTCCACCTTACCTAACCTATTTTCGACCTTCTACCATCTCAAAAACATAATCTATACAAAACCTAAAATGATCTGTCTTTTTAAGTAACAATCCACTGAGCACACATTGGGTGAATCAAACGTTGTTTCCACGTCATTTAAATTTCATTTAAATGTTGAACCAACGTGGAATAGACGTTGAATTGTCGTCTGTCCGGTGGGAATTGACCAGATTAAAATCAGATATTCACACCTTGAAGAAAAAAAAACACTACACTGCCACACCTGTTGACTTTCTGTTCT
This sequence comes from Oncorhynchus gorbuscha, assembly GCF_021184085.1. Lineage (NCBI taxonomy): Eukaryota > Metazoa > Chordata > Actinopteri > Salmoniformes > Salmonidae > Oncorhynchus > Oncorhynchus gorbuscha. The sequence continues at coordinate 19,826,600 of NC_060192.1, forward strand.
TGTGTTTTTTCTCCACATCATATTGGAATAACTGGCAACATATACACAACTATGATAACTAAATTACAGGTAATACTGAACTAGAACTGAACAGGATGCGATAATGTTACCGGATGTTGCTACTGTCTGAAATTAACTGTTACCAAACTGCTGTAAACATCTGAAATCAGCAGCTGTCAGTCAAGAACAGGCATGCCCACTAACCAGCACCAATGCACAATAGCTATCCAAACATAAATGTAGGATACTACTAATACAATGTTACATGACAAAAGGCAAATAAAATAGACAATAGAAAACTCATACATGTTATTTTTGGAAATTAAGGACAGCATCTTTCATTTAAACCATGTAAAGAGCGGAAAAGTTCCACCCATCCCGCAATTCGTCCACCCAAATTCGAATCCTAATGCGCTTCGTTGAGCCAGTGGTAAATGTTTCAACAAATAATTAAATCTTACCCTTATATTGCAGTGAGCTACCACTTGTAATTTTCACAGTTCCACTTATGGATTCGCCAGGGCTGTAGACCACTTTGTTGTTGGTAAAAGTAATATCGAATTCCTGAAGCTTGCCCATGACTTCGCTACCCTCCGCGTCTCACAACAAAAAAACGGATTATGGTGCGCGAGGGACAGGTCTACCGCCGCCTGTGGAAATTTGAACCGAGCCCTCTCGAAGATGGTGGATAAATAAAGATGTACTACTAAGGCCGTTTACAATTGAAAAACATGGTTAGTTTCGGTCTGCTTAAGGGGGTGGCTCTCCCGATTAGGCATCAATGCGATAGCAGCTGGGTCTAGTCTGCTAGTTCATGGACTGTAATATAACCAGAAAAACGAGGGAGTGGGATGTCTCGCTTCCCCTTCCGTCTCTGGCTCTCTAATCTCACCTGCAGCATGCACTCCACCGAGTTTTCAAGAGCAGTGACGTCAATAAACAAATATGTATTATATTCAAGTGTATTTTGTTATACTTGTTGTTAATAATAACAAATATATATTTCTAAAAAAATATTCAAGGTTGGTAGCCTACTCTTTCATAACTAGCCACATAATGTAAATGTATGTTATTCAAGCAGTTGCGTTTATGTCATCTTGGCATATTCACAGTACATCTCCCAGTGGAGATAATATAATAACACTGTAATAACCACAGTACACATTGCACTACTCAACATTGGTCTCTGAAATGTTCTATATTTCTTAAACATGCTATTTTGCAGACATTGAGCCATTGATTGAGTTGGACCACACATTCACTGAATTACAGGACGGATGCATCAAACACTGTATGGTGGGTTACCCCTGTCTTCACCCATCTCCACCTCCATCCCCACCTCACTAGAAAATGGTAGACAGCAGGGCACTCCCCATCTCCAGATCGAGATTAGCTACATGCTGCTGACATCAGCAATTTGTCTCACTCAGAAAGGATGGCTGATCAGAGCAGAGGTAGGCAACCCTGTTCCTGGAGTGACGTAGATATTGCAGGATTTTGTCCCAACTGGGCACCACGTCAGACCAACTGAGCTAATGGATTAGTTCAGTGATTGACAAAATTCAACACACCTGGTTTTCCAGAGTGTTTAAATCAAAAACATGAAGTGACTGTGGCACACCAGGACCATGGTTGCCTACCCCTGGAGCAAAGGAATGTGATAGTTTATAGCTCTCAGAGAAAATAATTAAAGTGTCCTGGAGAGAATGAGCTCCCAAGCTGAAGTGGTAATGGGACTTCTGTTCCCAAATGAAGAGCTAGTTGTTCCCCGTTTAAGCTGAGTAAGTAATTTATCTATGCTTATTGCTTTATTAGTGCATGTAGTAAGGTGATATACTATATCCAAGATAATTGTGTTGTTTAGGTTTAGAGTGTGTAGTCTTAGAGCGATTATCTTAATTTACCGAGGTTAGCTAGCCAGCTATTTGTCGTCCTTAACGTAGGTGACTCTGCTAGCTAGCCAACGCTAGCCAACGTCTTCTGTATAGAACTCAACTACCCGGTCGCATTCACAGGTAGTATCACATTTTCACTTCATTTCATTACAGTACAACGGTTTGATTTGTTTGATCGTAGCTAGCTACTTAGCTAGCTACATAGCCGTCTTTGTATCAAAGATAATTGTGTAGTCTAGAGCGATTTTCTAGGTTCGCTAGCCAGCTATTGTCGTTCTTTTAACGCAACGTAACGTAAACAACACTGCTAGCTAGCCAGCTAGCCCCGAATAGCAACACTGCAGAAACTATTACACTCAACGGAACGACTTGATTAGTGTAGTGTCAACAACACACCCACTGCCAGCTGGCCTACTTCAGCAGTACTGTATCATTTTAATCATTTTAGTCAATAAGATTCTTGCTACGTAGCTTAACTTTCTGAACATTCGAGACGTGTAGTCCACTTGTCATTCCAATCTCCTTTGCATTAGCGTAGCCTCTTCTGTAGCCTGTCAACTATGTGTCTGTTTATCCCTGTTCTCTCCTCTCTGCACAGACCATACAAACGCTCCTCACCGCGTGGCCGCGGCCACCCTACTCTGGTGGTCCCAGCGCGCACGACCCACGTGGAGTTCCAGGTCTCCGGTAGCCTCTGGAACTGCCAATCTGCGGTCAACAAGGCAGAGTTCATCTCAGCCTATGCCTCCCTCCAGTCCCTCGACTTCTTGGCACTGACGGAAACATGGATCACCACAGACAACACTGCTACTCCTACTGCTCTCTCTTCGTCCGCCCACGTGTTCTCGCACACCCCGAGAGCGTCTGGTCAGCGGGGTGGTGGCACCGGGATCCTCATCTCTCCCAAGTGGTCATTCTCTCTTTCTCCCCTTACCCATCTGTCTATCGCCTCCTTTGAATTCCATGCTGTCACAGTTACTAGCCCTTTCAAGCTTAACATCCTTATCATTTATCGCCCTCCAGGTTCCCTCGGAGAGTTCATCAATGAGCTTGATGCCTTGATAAGCTCCTTTCCTGAGGACGGCTCACCTCTCACAGTTCTGGGCGACTTTAACCTCCCCACGTCTACCTTTGACTCTTTCCTCTCTGCCTCCTTCTTTCCACTCCTCTCCTCTTTTGACCTCACCCTCTCACCTTCCCCCCCTACACACAAGGCAGGCAATACGCTCGACCTCATCTTTACTAGATGCTGTTCTTCCACTAACCTCATTGCAACTCCCCTCCAAGTCTCCGACCACTGCCTTGTATCCTTTTCCCTCTCGCTCTCATCCAACACCTCCCACACTGCCCCTACTCGGATGGTATCGCGCCGTCCCAACCTTCGCTCTCTCTCCCCCGCTACTCTCTCCTCTTCCATCCTATCATCTCTTCCCTCCGCTCAAACCTTCTCCCACCTATCTCCTGATTCTGCCTCCTCAACCCTCCTCTCCTCCCTCTCTGCATCCCTTGACTCTCTATGTCCCCTATCCTCCAGGCCGGCTCGGTCCTCCCCTCCCGCTCCGTGGCTCGATGACTCATTGCGAGCTCACAGAACAGGGCTCCGGGCAGCCGAGCGGAAATGGAGGAAAACTCGCCTCCCTGCGGACCTGGCATCCTTTCACTCCCTCCTCTCTACATTTTCCTCCTCTGTCTCTGCTGCTAAAGCCACTTTCTACCACGCTAAATTCCAAGCATCTGCCTCTAACCCTAGGAAGCTCTTTGCCACCTTCTCCTCCCTCCTGAATCCTCCGCCCCCTCCCCCCTCCTCCCTCTCTGCAGATGACTTCGTCAACCATTTTGAAAAGAAGGTTGACGACATCCGATCCTCGTTTGCTAAGTCAAACGACACCGCTGGTTCTGCTCACACTGCCCTACCCTGTGCTCTGACCTCTTTCTCCTCTCTCTCCAGATGAAATCTCGCGTCTTGTGACGGCCGGCCGCCCAACAACCTGCCCGCTTGACCCTATCCCCTCCTCTCTTCTCCAGACCATTTCCGGAGACCTTCTCCCTTACCTCACCTCGCTCATCAACTCATCCCTGACCGCTGGCTACGTCCCTTCCGTCTTCAAGAGAGCGAGAGTTGCACCCCTTCTGAAAAAACCTACACTCGATCCCTCCGATGTCAACAATTACAGACCAGTATCCCTTCTTTCTTTTCTCTCCAAAACTCTTGAACGTGCCGTCCTTGGCCAGCTCTCCCGCTATCTCTCTCTGAATGACCTTCTTGATCCAAATCAGTCAGGTTTCAAGACTAGTCATTCAACTGAGACTGCTCTCCTCTGTATCACGGAGGCGCTCCGCACTGCTAAAGCTAACTCTCTCTCCTCTGCTCTCATCCTTCTAGATCTATCGGCTGCCTTCGATACTGTGAACCATCAGATCCTCCTCTCCACCCTCTCAGAGTTGGGCATCTCCGGCGCGGCCCACGCTTGGATTGCGTCCTACCTGACAGGTCGCTCCTACCAGGTGGCGTGGCGAGAATCTGTCTCCTCACCACGCGCTCTCACCACTGGTGTCCCCCAGGGCTCTGTTCTTGGCCCTCTCCTATTCTCGCTATACACCAAGTCACTTGGCTCTGTCATAACCTCACATGGTCTCTCTTATCATTGCTATGCAGACGACACACAATTAATCTTCTCCTTTCCCCCTTCTGATGACCAGGTGGCGAATCGCATCTCTGCATGTCTGGCAGACATATCAGTGTGGATGACGGATCACCACCTCAAGCTGAACCTCGGCAAGACGGAGCTGCTCTTCCTCCCGGGGAAGGACTGCCCGTTCCATGATCTCGCCATCACGGTTGACAACTCCATTGTGTCCTCCTCCCAGAGCGCCAAGAACCTTGGCGTGATCCTGGACAACACCCTGTCGTTCTCAACCAACATCAAGGCGGTGGCCCGTTCCTGTAGGTTCATGCTCTACAACATCCGCAGAGTACGACCCTGCCTCACACAGGAAGCGGCGCAGGTCCTAATCCAGGCACTTGTCATCTCCCGTCTGGATTACTGCAACTCGCTGTTGGCTGGGCTCCCTGCCTGTGCCATTAAACCCCTTCAACTCATCCAGAACGCCGCAGCCCGTCTGGTGTTCAACCTTCCCAAGTTCTCTCACGTCACCCCGCTCCTCCGTTCTCTCCACTGGCTTCCAGTTGAAGCTCGCATCCGCTACAAGACCATGGTGCTTGCCTACGGAGCTGTGAGGGGAACGGCACCTCAGTACCTCCAGGCTCTGATCAGGCCCTACACCCAAACAAGGGCACTGCGTTCATCCACCTCTGGCCTGCTCGCCTCCCTACCACTGAGGAAGTACAGCTCCCGCTCAGCCCAGTCAAAACTGTTCGCTGCCCTGGCCCCCCAATGGTGGAACAAACTCCCTCACGACGCCAGGACAGCGGAGTCAATCACCACCTTCCGGAGACACCTGAAACCCCACCTCTTTAAGGAATACCTAGGATAGGATAAGTAATCCCTCTCACCCCCCCCCTAAGTTTTAGATGCACTATTGTTAAGTGACTGTCCCACTGGATGTCATAAGGTGAATGCACCAATTTGTAAGTCGCTCTGGATAAGAGCGTCTGCTAAATGACTTAAATGTAAAAATGTAAATGAAGTGCAAGCTTGTGAAACATACAGTTATTGCATTTGCACACACACACACACAATCTTGTGTGTGTGTCAGAGAGAGAGAGAATGACTGGGCTGTTAAAAAAGCAGAGTGCATCACATGCAATGAGACAGATGCTTCCATGACAACCGACAGACTCAATAGTTGCCAAGTTACTGCCAGTATCCATGGAAATGGCTCTCATCTTGTCTGAATAAGTATTTAATTTTGAAGCAGCATGTTGTATATGCCTCCAGGTTGCTGATTCACTGTAGGTTCAAACGCCTGTAGAAGTATCTGAAATTACCCTCTGACATTCACTCCACCTCTATTACTGAATTTATGAGCCATTTTCAAATGCATAGGATAAATCAATGAATATAAACGTGATTCCAGCAGCAGTCCATAGCCACATGAAATGGCAACTGAAGGCGTAAATGGAAGTAACACCAGCATATAGAGGCATTCAGATATCAGGACTTGATATCAGTAGCACACATCATATCCTCCTGAGATCCAGCAATTCATTTTTGTCCTCTCTAGTACACATCAGTTCTTGGTCCATACCTCTGATGCCATACAAACCACTGTATAAGTCCTGTTGTCCCTTTGAGAGGACAATCTTGGTGTCACGACTTCCACCGAAGTCGGTTCCTCTCCTTGTTTGGACGACGTTCGGCGGTCGACATCACTGGTCTTCTAGCTATCGCCGATCCACCTTTAATTTTCCATTTGTTTTGTCTTCCTGCACACCTGATTTACATCTCCCACTAATTTGCATGTGTATTTCGCCCTCTGTTCCCTCCATGTCTGTGTGGGGTATTGTTTATTGTCAAGGTTGGCATGCTTCCTGGCTGGGTTGCGGCGGGTTTAATTTATACCCGTGATTTGTGGCAGCCGGTAATTTGTACTTGGGTTTCATACTTTGTGCTGCCTCATTTGTTCTTTGGGCATTGTGTTGTGACTCGGTTGCGTTCTGTATTATGATTGCCTAAGTAAAGTTCTTTGTCCATACATCTCTGCTCTCCTGCGCCTGACTTCCATGCACCAGCTACACCCACCATTGACACTTGGCTTTTCACTGATATCACATGTGGGGGTGTGACCTTGACATCTTTATCTTCCTGGTTCTTAATTAAATGGCTGCCATCAAAATTAGCACATTTTATGGAAGTGTGTATGGAAATGTATGTAATTATTAATTAACATTTTTGTGAGTTTGATATTCAAATTGTTTCTAGTAAGTGAATATCTCAGGAATAGTTCAGGGAGTTATGAGGACTGTGTAATATATTTTTTTCACAATAAATAAGAGCTTATCAAGAAATGCCCTCAGTAGTGGACACCTGGATGCCGCAACTATGTTTTTCACCTACTGTACCATTGGCTGTAATGTTAATGTTTTAATATTTACGTCCTAATGACCACTACGGAGGACAATTTTGCACATACAATGATAAATAAATAACATATTTAGGTAATAAGTTAATTTTCATCAAAGACTTACATTATGTAAAAAATATACAAAATAAACGTTCTGGTCTCAGAAGGCTATTACACTCAACATCCTCATCCAGACACCTACCAGCTACCTATCAGGTAAACCATTTACTGCTCGGTTGTTTGATGATGTGTTATGGATTTAACTACAAGCGTAGTACCAACGGCAGTTTGAACCAACCTTCAAATTGTATAGATGACGGTTGTTAAATTGGTCCCAGATTCAGCTATGCTCAGCATATAGTGCCTTCGGAAGATATTCAAGACCCTTTGACTTTTTCCACATTTTGTTACATTACAGCCTTATTCTAAAATAGATTAACATTTTAAAAAGATCCTCAGCAGTCTACACACAACACAATGACAAAGCAAAAACAGCTGTCTACACATTTCTGCTCATTTAGTAAACATAAAAACACAAATACCTTATTTACATAAGTATTCAGACCCTTTGCTATGAGACTCGAAATTGAGCTCAGGTGTATCCAATATTCATTGATCCTCCTTGAGATGTTTCTACAACTTGACTGGAGTCCACCTGTGGTAAATTCAATTGATTGGACATGATTGAGAAAGGCACGCACATGTCTATATAAGGTCCTACAGTTGGCAGTGCATGTCATGTCAATTGTCTGGTGAGCTCCGAGACATGATTGTGTCGAGGCACAGAAGGTAGCCAAGAACGCAGTGGCCTCCATTCCTAAATGGAAAAAGTTTGGAACCACCAAGACTCTTCCTAGAGCTGGCCGCACGGCCAAACTGAACAATTGGGGGAGAAGGGCCTTGGTCAGGGAGGTAACCAAGACCCCACTGGTCACTGTGACAGAGCTGATGAAAACAGGATTGAACTCTTTGGCCTGAATGCCAAGCGTCACGTCCGGAGGAAACCTGAAACCATCCCTACGGGGAAGCATGGTGGTGGCACCATTATGCTGTGGGGATGTTTTTCAGCGGCAGGGACTGGGAGACTAGTCAGGATTAAGGCAAAGATGAATGGAGCAAAGTAGCGAGATCCTTAATGAAGGACAACGACCCTAAGCACACAGCCAAGACAACGCAGGAGTGGCTTCGGGACAAGTCTTTGAATGTCCTTGAGTGGCCCAGCCAGAGCCCGGACTTGAACCCGATCAAACATCTCTGGAGAGACCTGAAAATAGCTGTGCAGCAACGCTCCTCATCCAACCTGACAGGAATTGAGAGGATCTGCAGAGAAGAATGGGAGAAACTCCCCAAATACAGGTGTGTCAAGCTTATAGCATCATAACCAAGAAGACTCGAGGCTGCAATCACTGCAACGAACTACTGAGTAAAGGGTCTGAATACTTATGTAAATGTAATATTTCTATCAAAACATTCTAAAAAGCAGTTTTTGCTTTGTCATTATGTGGTATTGTGAGGGAAAAAAATCATGTAATACATTTTAGAATAGGGCTGTAACCTTACAGAATGTGGAAAAAGTCAAGGGGTCTGAATACTTTCCAAGGCACTGTATACATAGCGTTTACATTAATATGTTAGGGTTATGGCTAGGGTAAGGTAGTTTGGTACCAATACCTTCAGCTAACATTCCACTCCTTGCCAAAGAGACTGGCCAGGGGTATTATGGTTAGGGTTGAGTTTGTGCCAAAGGTGTAGACATGAAGCTAGGGTTAGGGTTATGGATAGGGTTCGGGTTGAGGCAAGTTGTAGACATGAAGCTTGGGTTAGGGCTAGGGTTAGGGCTCGGGTGTAGACATGAAGCTAGGGTTAGGGCTAGGGTTAGGGCTAGGGTTAGGGCTAGGGTTAGGGCTAGGGTTAGGGCTGAGCCAGGGTGTAGACATGAAGCTTGGGGTAGGGCTAGGGTTACTGTTGAGACAGAGTGTGAACATAAGACGATAGGAAAGTGTGGAGAGACATGGCAGATGACAGTGAGCAGGGCTCCTCCACCTCCAAATTCCCACTTCAACCCCCGATGATGACAAATTCATGATGCCAAACTAAAGTAATACCATTCCATCACCATTCAAGTTTTATCAATGGGTGAGATGCAGTATGGCTTGGCGTGATGTGTGTGTTGTAGGACCATGCCCCAGGACTATCTGACATGATGACTCCTTGCTGTCCCCAGTCCACCTGGCCATGCTGCTGCTCCAGTTTCAACTGTTCTGCCTTACTATTATTCGACCATGCTGGTCATTTATGAACATTTGAACATCTTGGCCATGTTCTGTTATAATCTCCACCCGGCACAGCCAGAAGAGGACTGGCCACCCCACATATGCTCTCTCTAATTCTCTCTTTCTTTCTCTCTCTCGGAGGACCTGAGCCCTAGGACCGTGCCCCAGGACTACCTGACATGATGACTCCTTGCTGTCCCCGGTCCACCTGACTGTGCTGCTGCTCCAGTTTCAACTGTTCTGCCTTGTTATTATTCGACCATGCTGGTCATTTATGAACATTTGAACATCTTGGCCATGTTCTGTTATAATCTCCACCCGGCACAGCCAGAAGAGGACTGGCCACCCCACATAGCCTGGTTCCTTCTCTAGGTTTCTTCCTGGGTTTTGGCCTTTCTAGTGAGTTTTTCCTAGCCACCGTGCTTCTACACCTGCAGTGCTTGCTGTTTGGGGTTTTAGGCTGGGTTTCTGTACAGCACTTTGAGATATCAGCTGATGTACGAAGGGCTATATAAATACATTTGATTTGATTTGATTTTGATTTGATGTTTTAACCACAGCTGACATGTTGGTAATAAATAAGCTAACCTGATTCAATGCATTTACAGTCTAATTTGACTGGTTGTCATGTGTTGTCAATATATTCAAATAGTTTACAATCAAAAGTTAATATGAGTTTATCGTGCTATTAATTTTATTGTCATTCATGTCCAGTATGAGGGGTGACAATCAAAACTTGCATCATGATTCCACCTAGTGGTCATTTTAAAGAGCATGCGGCTCATTGAATTCTGCACCTCTTTATTTAATCTCAATTTCAGACAAACTGAATAATATGCCAATTGGACCAGCTGTAATCTAAAAGATGTAAAACTATAATTGACCATAAACATTCAACCTACCTTCAAGTAATGACTCTTCAAAGTCAGCAAAACAAAAAACATCACTACAGATTGCTTTGGCTACAATATAGTTCTCTTCTACAATCATGTAACGGGCCGGTTTCCCCGAACCAGCAGCTACAGTACCATACTGTATGAGTCTGGTCACTCTCTCATGTACTCTCCTCTTCCTCCTCCACACGAACAGGCAGGTGCTTGTGATGCCATCATGGCATAAGGGTGACAGCTGGCGGAGGGCCGACAGTCTTCAATGTAGCCCTTCTTCTCCTGGCCCACCTAGCGTGGGATCCAGATGCTGGCCCCGCGGTTGGCCACCCTGGCATAGAAGTCGCGGGTGATGGAGGTTTCATGGAATCCTGTGAGGCATCTGATGTTGTCCTGGCCTCCGCAAGGGTCATACACACGGATGTGCTCGGCGTGTTGCTTGCTCAGCTTCTCAATGGCCTGCTCAATATGTCTGTTTGAAGAGGGGAGGGGTTAGGTATTGGACCAAATCTCATAGTTATACAGCCTTACAGAACCTGACAGTGCAATAATGTTTTTACAGTAATACTCACTGCAGCCACCCTTCTTCACTTATCTCCCTGGTGCTAACTTCGGTGTGGCAGCCCGCGCCGTTCCAGTTCCCCTTTAAAACCATCCTGAAAGACTTGTTATACAGCATCGGAGAAAAAACCTCAACATTGGTGCCACAGATTCTGAGCCCAGAATAGAGACATGCCTTGTAGTGACACTCCACAATGTCCCTGCCATAGATATCGTCTGCACCAACCCCACAGTAGTGTGGACCTGAAAGAGAAAGAGAGAGAGTTAAATGGAGCCAAATTCAAAGGCCTATTTAATAACATTAAGATTGTATATGGACATATAGATTGAGGTAGATTTAATATATGTAGTGCTTTTCCGAGTGCACAAGACCATTTACGTTATGAAATGAACAAGGACACATAGTATAATACAATAGAGTCAGTCACCTTGGGGACCTGGGAATCCATTTTGGGGCCAGCCATAAGGGTGACCATCCATCCCTAGTAGAGTGTACTCCTGCTTCACCTTCTTACAGCCTGAAAGTATGTTACACTCTGTATAGGAGAGAATAGGCATACTGTAGGGTTAGTTTGATTAACAGGGAAATATTAGACAGTCAAAGCCTACAGGCTGCTGTTTATCTTGACCAAAACCAGTTGGTCTCTGTCAACTGATGTAGAAAAGTGATCTCTTGCAGTAATTTTTTTATTTTTTTTTTTTTTTTTACAAGTACCTGCAGGCAAGCGGTTGTACTTAAGGACCTCACACAGTACCAGTTTGTTGGGTGACAGGATGAAATGGTCCCGGAACATCAAATCTAATTTTATTAGTCACATGCGCAGTGAAATGCTTGCTTACTTATGAGGGCCTAACCAACAATGCAGTTAAAAAAAATACAGATAAGAATAAGAGATAAAAGTAACAAGTAATTAAGGAGCAGCAGGGAAATAACAAAAGCGTGACTATATACAGGGGGGTACAAATACAGAGTCAATGCACGGGGACACCGGTTATTTGAGGTAGTATGTACATGTCGGTAAAGTTATTGAAGGGACAATGCATAGATGACAACAGAGAGAAGCAGTGGTGTAAAGAGGGGGTGAGAGGGCACTGCAAATAGTCTGGGTAGCCATTTGACTAGATGTTCAGAGTCTTATGGCTCAGGGTAGAAGCTGTTTAGAACCCTCTTGGACCTAAACTTAGCGCTCCGGTACCGCTTGCCGTGCAGTTGCAGAGAGCACAGTCTATGACTAGGGTGGCTGGAGTCTTTGACCATTTTTAGGGCCTTCGTCTGACACCGCCTGGGATAGAGGTCCTGGATGGCAGGAAGCTTGGCCCAGTGATGTACTGGGCTGTTCACACTACCCTCTGTAGTGCCTTGCAGTCGGAGGCCGAGCAGTTGCCGTACCAGGCAGTGATGCAACCCGTCAGGATGCTCTCGATGGTGCATCTGTAGAACCTGAGGATCTGAGGACCCATGCCAAATCTTTTCAGTCTCCTGAGGGGGAACATAGCCACTGGGATCAGGTACCTGTCACTGTTGGATCCCTAGATCTGGTAGGTGCTGGAGCCATCAAAGTTCTGCCAATATCAATTTGAGCATTAACATCACTGTACTATAGATAAAATGTTCTGCGAGATGGGCCTAATGCTTTGGGCTTGATGAAGCAAGCAAAACTTTATTATACATGTCACCTCTGGACAAGTATGCTTTCTTGTCAGGTAAACACTACAAGTCAAAGTCAGAACTTCTTTTTACCTTCCTGCAGAGGTACAAAGGAAAAAAACATGTTTTGCTGAGTGGGAAGTTTTGGCCACACAGTTAAACCTGTGGTCTGGTAAGTTACCTTCTATTCCCAGCGCTCTTTGTCCTGGTTACGAGTCTTGTTCCTCAGCCCCTCTCCGGAGCCATCGATCCAGATGTAGATAACGTGGCACAGGTCCCCTGAGGGAGGGACAGGTAGTGCTGATAGATGGCCTTGTTTAGATGAGAGCTGACTGACACAGATGCCATGGCTTAGAGTCTAAGGGGGTTAAAATGACAGAGAAACAGATACTTGAGAACACTTGCTGTATCGTGACACATAGTTCAGCAGGTAATTCCTCATGGTTGTTTCATCAGACAATGTCATCAGGTGTTGCACAAGACCATATTTTGTATTGTTATTCATGTTCCATTCCATTCCCTTGTACTCTATGCAAATGAGAATTGAACACATTTTTATTTCACAAAATGTATTTAGATCCCAATCTTTTGATGGGGCAAATCCTTTGATCCACCCAAAGCCGGGTGGATTTCTGTTGCTTTCAGCAGCATTTCAACCATACAGGTCTTTGTGTTTGTCTGAAAACAGCATTGGCTAAACAACAGTAAGACTATAGGTCAACAATCCACCTTTACCTCTGTGTAAACAAACCACTAAAGCCAAATGGGGGATTGTCAGGAGCATAATCATACAACAAGAAAAAGCCTAAATTCGCGACCCCTCTAGAAACAAACAAAACATTCAGAATCTGAATGCTGTGATGGATCCGCTATAAAGGGTTACTGTGAATTTTACAGTGGCTTACAGGCAAGTACAATTATGTATTTCATATTACAGAACACTTAATGTAATATAAATACGGTATAAAAGCAAGTAATGACACAATAAAATACCGTAAAATTGACTGTATTATACTGTAAAAAAGTCAACGCTATCAGAATCGGAATGAATTAATGGGTGAATGAAATTAATTGAGTGTAGGTGTTTGTATTTCACAGTATTTTACTGTAATTACAAGGTATTGGTGCTAGTAGGTTGGCTGCTTATGTAAAGTGTTTACACATAACAGTATATTCAAGAATATTTGGTGTTTTATATCACTTACAGTTCTGCAGGCCTTAACAACGGCTTCCAAGCTGGCAGCGACTACAGGACAAAACAGACCAAAGAATATGGCATAATGTTCAACCATTTAAGTTTAAAGACTTGCTGCCACTCTGATCTGTACCCTATACAAATTCATGGGGCATTGTAACCACATAGGAGTCAAATTGTTACAGGATTCTCACTCATGGTTGCAACAAATACAACCTCTTCCAAGGCAAACGCAAAAATATGATAATGAACCAGAAACCACAATACCATGCACCCACTAGTGGTCAAGAGGTTTTTGGCACAAAGTATGGTACGGTACTATATTCTGTCAGATGGAATTACAGTACCATTCGTAATACAGCAATTCTTTCCATGCCCATATTTTCCCACAATGCACCATAATTTACAGTATGCTGCAGAGTATTTTACTGATGATAATACACCAAATTACTATATAATTTACAGTTCTCCGTTACAGTGTAGACATACAGTGCAGAAAGAAGAGGCATACAAAATAAGCCTGCACACTGTTGTATTCTCCCAAATATCATGTTTTTCTAGGACAATAATCTTTTGTCAATTGGTCTTCATCAAAAAACCTCTAACAAAATGTATCATTTGTGAGCACACAACGGTATTTGTGAGTTTTATTTAGATTTTATTGAACAATTTGCTCTACCTGACACCTGGTAAGTTTAGCTGGTTGTGCACACATTAAATTAATGTAAAGCATGTCCTCCCACTGGGCACAGACATCAGTTCAACAGCCAGTCCACATTGGTTCAATGTCATTTCAATGAAATGCTGTGGAAACAACGTTGAATTAACCAGTGTGTGCCCAGTGGGCGAGGCGTTTCACTTTCTTTTACATCATCCAAACTTCCAACTTCTTCACTTGCTGTTTTATGGGTGACGTGAGGAGAGTTGATTCTACTGAAGCAGGGCTGGCTCTGGTCTCTCTTCCCGTCAGCCTCAGATCATCCAAGTCGATTGAGACGTCTAAACCCATTTAGAGTTTTTACACAGGCTATGGACATTAGCTTGTTGTGACATGGAAGAGAGAGGCTCACATGTCCTCTCATCACTGACGGCTGAGCTATCAATCAACTAGTTCAACTGCTTTGGAGTTCATTATCTTACCGTATAATTCATTACACAAACATTTGAATTAACATTAAAACACCTTAAACTGGTTTCCGTAATCTACATCAGTCTTTGACTAGTTGTCAACTATGTAAGTCTTATGATGTACATTTAACTTTGAGTTGACAACATCCTTTAGTGTTTCACAGGTCCACATTTGTGAAATAAATAAAACTGAAGAGATGCAAAAGCACCGACCAACTCAAATTCACAATGTGATCCTATATGCAAACACCAACAACAATTTCAAATTCTGTTTCATTTGTTGACATCCTACACATGTTAACCCCTGAATGAACACAAAACCCTCTTACAAAAATACAACCAGATTTCGACAAGCATGGACCTTTGAACCAGGAAGACTGCGGCAGCCGAATGCTTCCTTCCCATGAAAAATAAAACATGAGCACCCACCTGTGCTATCGCAGGCGGGCCATCTGCTGAGAGAGGACTAGTGCTGTTTAGTGATCCATGCATTGTAAGCAGCTCAGTGCACAAGAGCACACATTTACAGGCCAGTACAGAGGACGACTCTTTATGAAATGCACCTACTTTCCACTAGGCTGGCTATCCTGAGACTGACACGGTCTTCTAATGACACGGACTACTGATCTGACATTGGGGGACTGGCCACAGGACAGAAGGGGTGGGTATTTCTGAGTCTGATGTGGCACAATGCTCAACGTCTGCTGACAAAGTCAACGACTACAGGAGGGAGAGATCGGGTGTCTCTCTCGTGTATAATCAGATAATATACTGAGGTTGGGAGAGGTGCTATCTAAGCCTAAACTGGATGAGTCATCTTTTGAAAAGTAGGTATGAAGCCACTGAATCCATCCTCCAATTTTATAAGAAAAAGATGCAAATAAAGTTCTAATTGTTTCAAAGGGAATGCTATGTTTTGCAGGCCATTACCAAAATTGACATGTAACATTCTCTCCGATCAAGTCTCTTATTCTTTTGTATTCGATACAAGAGTCCAATATTGTGCTAACACAACATATTTGATATATACTGAACAAAAATATTAACGCAACATGTAAAGTGTTTCATGAGCTGAAATAAAATATCCCAGAAATGTTCCATACACAATTTTTGTGCAGTTTTGTCACACAACACAATGCCACAGATGTCTCAAGTTTTTAGGGATAGCGCAATTGGCATGCTGACTGCACGAGTGTCCAACAGAGCTATTGCCAGAAAATGTCATGTTCATTTCTATACCATATATGGCTTCCAATATCATTTTAGAGAGTTTGGCAGTAGGTCAAATCGGCCTCAATCGCAGACCACGTGTATGGCATCATGTGGGTGAGCGGTTTGCTGATGTCAATGTTGTGAACAGTGCCCCATGGTGGTGATGGAGTTATGGTATGGGCAGGGATAAACTGTGGAAAACAAAACAAATTGCATTTTATCGATGGCAATTTGAATGCACAGAGATACCATATCGAGATCCTGAAGCCCATTGTTGTGCCATTCATCTGCCGCCATCACCTCATGTTTCAGCATGATAATGCATGGCACCATGTCACAAGGATCTGTACACAATTCCTGGAAGCTGAAAATGTCCCAGTTCTTCTATGGCCTGCATACTCACCAGACATGTGAGCATGTTTGGGATGCTCTGGATCGACGTGTACAATAGCGTGTTCCTGTTCCCACCAATATCCAGCAACTTCGCACAGCCATTGAATAGGAGAGGGACAACATTCCACAGGCCACCATCAACTCAATGAGAAGGAGATGTGTCACGCTGCATGAGGCAAATGGTGGTCACACCAGATACTGACTGGTTTTCTGATTCACACCCCTACCTTAAAAAAAAAGGTATCTGTGACCAAAATATGCATATCTGTATTCCCAGTCAAATCTATAGACTAGGGCCAAATTGATTTATTTCAATAGGCTGATTTCCTTAAATTAAGTGCAACTCAGTAAAGTCTCGGAAATTGTTGCATGTTGCATTATTATTTTGTTCAGTATACTGGCTGCTCCATCACAGACAGTCTTTCAACGGTTCATTTCAGAAGTGTGTGTTAATACAAACGTTATTAGAGCCACATCCACAGTAAACACACCTGGTGGTCTCTACATTGGTGGGAAACATGACACACGTGTATTTTTCTCTTTGAGAAAGAATTAAGTGTCTAAATGAAAAGGACACTTAAAATTCCTGGATGGATCTGATGGAATATATAGCATTCTTTTGGAAGTGTGGTCGAAAAGACAGATCCTGGAGGGAGGCTAACAGCTGAGTTGGAATACAAACATCACCAAATAACATGATAACATAGGACTATGACCATATAGATGAACAAATAAATAGACAAAATTCCCACACATCCACAGACATTTCCTCATGTTGTACTGCTCTCCGGAGTTTAGACTCCTAGCTGTGTTGACCAAATCCCCATGGGCAATGTGCTGCTCAATCACAGCAAAGAGATGCTGCAGCAGATCAAGCTCTTCAAACCTGTCAAAGTTCCAAGTTCAGGACAAGAAGAGGTCTTTCAGTCCAACAATCCACTCTGGGGTTGTGGAATTGTCTGAAGTTCTGCTCAACAGATGCTCTCTCCAGCTCAGGCCTTTCTGACAATTCGTCGCCCACTTTTCCCAGCAGCCCTCCTCCAGTCTCGTCCTCTCTCTGTCCTGCAAGGCTGGCTACTGACCCGCCAGCTGCTCGGGCAAACTCGGGCACTGAGGGGTAGAGAGGAGGGAGTAACAGCTGAATGAATAATGTATTTGTCATGCTGTATTGTAATAACTGCATAATAGCCTGTAATGATGAATATTAGTTATTCAAACACAAAAAAAGTTCATTATAATAGCCTTAGTCTACTACCGTTGATGCATTTTTTTATTCATCCCATAATAGCATTCACATAGCCCTTACCTGGTACTCCACATCGGCCCGACTCGTTTGCGGGGCTTGGCAGCTTGCCTCCGGTACTGCAACCAGCCGCAGACCAGCTCATGAGCGATCATCATATACAGCAGGAAGATGAGAACAGCGGGATCCATCCGAACGAACGGTAACGGGCTGCTGTGCAGGTATTCGAAGAGGACGGATGGCGCGAGTCTGGAAAGGAGGTTGTCCAGGGAGCGGGAGCCAGAATGGGTTCGCGCGTGGTATACTCCGTTTATTCTCGAGAGCAATGAAGTAATTTGTCCTAATGGAATTGCAACCGAGATTTTCTCGAGTCCTGCTCCTTCCTAATTTGCGCCTAATAAACCACCCACATCTATGAGTGTGTGCGCTGTCACTGTGTAGCCTACCCCACCCGTGCTAACCTCACTATAGACTAGGCTACAGCCGAAATGATGCCCCCCCCCCACGATCAATAGTGTGTACCCCAACCATCTTCGTACGAGTTGGTCATCTAATCGAAAACATGCTACTGTGCAAGTGACCATTATGCTTTTAATACTATTGATGCCACCGAAGAGGACAGGGGAGGGTGTTGCCGTGGAGACATGGCGGTTGCTAGGGTGGGATGTCGTGTCGTGATTCCCTTGTCCATCTGTTTTTTTGATCAATCTCATTTGACCAGGACAAAGCCTTCTGGACTCTTGATCAGGGAGCCAAGAGAAATAACATGACGCAATTTACTTACCTTATGATTACACATTAGACCCATAATTAGACTACACATAGGTCTGACTGGTTTTAGTTTAATATATCTACCATGCATGTTACTTGTCACAAGATATGCAATAGCCTCATAATCAAATGAATGATGATATTTATTGTAAAACTGAACTGAAGCAATATGGTGCATGACATTCTGATTTAATTTGTACTATTCATCATCACAAAACATACAACTAAGCTACATTTCAATAGCATTTTGCTTGGAAACACACGCTCATCATTATATTTTCCTTTTAGTCTTTTATTTGCCCCAGAACATCAGCACTGTATTTGGAAGTAAATTGCAACAAGGCACCTCTCTTTCACAGATTCTAATATAAGGCATCACATCCCTCTCTCTGTCTTTGTCTCTCTTACTTGAAGTTGAACCAGCTGTCTTATATGACAGTGTTTATAAGCAGCTATATAGCATGGCTCTCATATCAATAAGCTATAAGTACAATTTAGCACTGTAGCCAACAGATAGGATTCTGGATTTTTGTCAGTGTTCTTCATTTGTACTTCATCCAACTCATTATTAGTAGAATTACCATAGCAGAGCAGTGTCTGTCTTGTCTCTGAGGACCGAAGGGGCAATTTCATGCTTTGGCAGCTAGAACTGCATACAGTGAGCCATCTCATCTCATCGACCTCCAACTATCCCGACAGTCCACCAGCAGCAGTCCCAGACTTCAGGACCCAGTCAGTCAAATCTGCAGCTGCTTCATTGATCGCAATGGTACATGGATGAGAGTGAGTGCGTTTGTGTGTGGGGTTTGTGAAGGCGTGCAGTGGATGCTATAGCCATTCACTCAAAGTTAGCAAGTCAATGCTATCCTGATATCCAGGTGTGTGTGTGTGTGTGTGTGTGTGTGTGTGTGTGTGTGTGTGTGTGTGTGTGTGTGTGTGTGTGTGTGTGTGTGTGTGTGTGTGTCAGGTGCAAGACGACACAAGCAGTTCTTCTGCTGTGATATCGCCTTCATTTCACAAAGCCGCCACTAGGCAGCAGAGTCTCCCCTTCTACACCATCTCCTTCCTCACTAATTCTGAGGAATCCTGCGGACACACAAAAACAGATATTTGTAGGTTATTCACAGAGCGCATTAGAATAAATAAGTCAACATAAGTGAATTGATTCGAAGTGGGACATGTACTTACAGAGACGCATACTTCATTAGTGAAGTCCCCCGCCATGGGTTGTGCCGGAACTGGAGACACGGTCATTCGGCCCTGCTGAAAATGGACAAAAGGAGAATGAGAACAAATGTACAAATATTTCATGTTAGAAACACCTTCTTGAGCCGTTCCTTGAACCGTTCTTGAATCAGGTGAAAAAAAAACCCAAGCCATAATACTCACTGTGGGGTGTGGGTCATACATGTCATTGGCAATGCCTTCGATAGCGGAAGGTGAAGCTGATTGTTCCACAGCTCCGCCAGTCATTGCCTTTGTTTTGTCCTGGGTGCGCAGGTAGTAGTACAGCAACCCTCCCAGAGTGGCCAGCAGCAGCAGTACCACGATGATGGAAGCAGCAATACCTCCTGCGTTGTCTGGTTCTGGTGTGGCTGTATTGGACATAAGGTGCTATTAGATAAGGGTTGCACAGCCAGGCCTGGCGAGTGGCATGAGCCATGAAAAAGATATTGCTTGTGTCTTACTTGTTAGTGGGTCTTTTGCTTCACCGGCACAGTTGAATCCTATGTCATAGTCAATGTCATCCAGGGCCAAGACTCCAGCGTATCCTTTGAAACCCTCAAATATAATCTAGAAACACATTCTCAATGAACAACAATAATAATAATAATAATAATGTCTCATAATACAATATATACAGGTAACTGGCAAAATAAAGGAAACACCAAAATAAAGTGTCTTAATAGGCCGTTGGGCCACCACGAGCCCGAACAGCTCCAATGTGCCTTGGCATAGGAGGGATGCGACACGAGAAAATCCAGCATTTGGTGTTTTGTTGATAGCGGTGAAAAACGTAGTCTCAGGCGTCACTCCAGAATCTCCCCTAAGTGTTCAATTGGGTTCAAATGAGATGCACACGTACACGATCGCAAACACACACTTTAAGCTCCCTATGCTCCGTTGAGACCACCTCTTTCAAAGTCACTGAGATCTCTTCATCTAGTCATGGTAGTCATAATAATAGGTAACTGGGCATTTTTATACATGACCTGAAGCATGATGGGATGTTAATTGCTTAATAAACTCAGGAACCACACCTGTGTTGTGTGTGTGTGTGTGTGTGTGTGTGTGTGTGTGTGTGTGTGTGTGTGTGTGTGTGTGTGTGTGTGTGTGTGTGTGTGTGTGTGTGTGTGTGTGTGTGTGTGTGTGTGTGTGTGTGTGTGTGTGTGTGTGTGTGTGTGTGTGTGTGATGTCTGACCTGATACTCTTCAGCAGAAGTGATGTCAACATTGAAGCGTGACCAAACTGCTCCCACCTCTTCCACACTCAACATTTGTGCCAGGTTCCCTTCAGACTGCCTCCACACCTTCAGATGACTACCATCTGCATGGACACAGTATGGAATATAACGGCATTAACAAACTGGCAACCAGGATCACCACCATCATGGTCGGCATCATCACAAAGAAACAGACAGGTAAGGCAGGTTGTTTGATAGAGTTAAGACAGCAGTGGTGATGTTCAGTGGTGTAGGTTGGGTCTTACGGGAGACTGGTTTGTACACCCAGAAGCGCAGGCAGGTGCCCATGGTGGAGGGCAGATGAGGACTCAGCAACCAGGCCTTGTATTTGGCTGTGTCCCTGGTGCTACTGGGGAGGAACAGGAAGTGACCTGCAGAATGGACACAAGGACAATAAGACTGGGACCAATCAGAACATGGATTCTAATCTGGAAGAGTAGGATTTCAGAGGCCAATTTGATGCTTATGACGACTTTTATAATGCATTATAACTCCATCATACCTGCATCTTGTAAGTAAAGTGTGATGATTAATCAAGACCGTAGCTGGCAGTAAATGCATTTAAATGTGTCAGTGTGTCACCTCTCTCTGTCCCAAGGGTGTGGTCATGGGATGGGGTGGGGTAGTGAGTCTCTGCCTCAGCACTGGTCAGCTCCCAGTCCAACTGGTCTAGCTCAGGGTTCTGAGTGTTGGTCCAGTCACACATTCCCATCTCCAGGTCACACTTAGTACCTGACAAACACACCAGCATGCATGTCACTAACACACACAATAAGAATAATTATCTCTCTGTGTGTTTGTGAGTGTGTAAAGTACTGACCAAGTGTTTGACAAGGATGGTTTGAGAAAATTATGTCATCAACTGAGACATGAGTGCCTTTGCCACCCGCTCCCTGTACCTCAAACTCCAACTGAAACACAAACAGACACTCTTATCCAGAGCGACATACAGAAGCAATTTGGGTTAAGTGCCTTGCACAAGGGTATATCGTCAGATTTTTCATCTAGTTGGCTCGGGGATTCAAACCAGCGACCTTTCGGCTACTGACCCAACACTCTTAAACACTAGGCTGCTTACATCTGACCTTTCAGCGCTTGCAGTGTCTGACCAGTGGCTTGATCACATGACATCATGTACACTACCTGCCAGTCTGTGATGGTGCTGCTGATGTTGCCGTTGCCTTGGCGCCAGACATCTCCCTGGTCCAGGTTGTTGGAGAAGATCTTCACCCTATCTCCTTTCACTGGCTTCATGTACACAGTCAGCAAACCTAAAATAGATCACACACACACACTAATGTTGGCAAACATATTGTTTTGTAGTACATTTACCCCTTTTTTGTGATATCCAATTGGTAGTCACAGTCTTGTACCATTGCTGCAACTCCCGCTAGAGTGCGATGGGACAAGGACATCCCAGCTGGCCAAGCCCTCCCCTGACCCGGACGACACTTGGCCAATTGTGCGTCGTCTGTAGTGACTCCTCAAGCATTTCGATGCCTTAGACCGCTGCGCCACTCTGGAGGCCCCAGCATGCAAAGTGTGATGTGTGATTGAGGGTGGGTATGTACTGTAAAAGGTATATACTCACCAGGATTCTCTCCCCCCATGTGGTACCAGAAGTGAACACACTCTGTTTGTGCCACGCCTACTCGCACAGGGGATGTAAGGGTGGCCACACTGCCCTGTGGTAGGATCTCCACATCACTGTCTGCCATCATGTAGTACCCTAAGGACCAACAATAGGATATGTTTAAGTAGATTCCATGTTTCTTTGTATCTCTCACTACTTGTATTTCTGAGAGGTATTGACATGTTGAAAGCACCGAGCTGTCTGTTTAAACAACTAGCACACAGCTCAGACACCCATGCATACCCCACAAGACATGCCACCAGAGGGCTCTTCACACTCCCCAAGTCCAGAACAGAGGTGCACATTACTACATAGAGCCACGACTACATGGAACTCTATTCCACATCAGGTAACTGATGCAAGCAGTAGAATCAGATTGAAAAAAACAGATAAAAATACACCTTATGGAACAGCGGGGACTGTGAAGCAACACAAACATAGGCACAGACACACGCATACACACACATGACAACATACGCACTACACACACATACACATGGATTTTGTGTTGTAGATATGTGGTAGTGGAGTAGGGCCTTGAAGGCACACAGTGTTGTGCAATCTGTTATGAACGTATTGTAATGTTTTCAACACTGTATAACTGCCTTCATTTTGACAAGACTCCAGGAAGAGTAACGGGATCCATAATAAAATACAAAGTATGTCCTTTTGTCGTTCTATTTCTCTCTCACCCATCACTGTCTCCAGTGTGTGGTCTGTTTTTGGCCCAGTGTTGGAGGACTGCCAGTTAGTGTGGAGCCAGCTGGCAGTGCCAGTGCTGGCGTAGCCGCATTGCTGGCCTTCAAAGGAGCACTTATTGGGCACGGTGCATGGGCCGTTCACAAACGCCACGTCATCTAGTGCAACCAGCCCGTCAAAGCCGGAGCGCACTGCTTCAAATATCAGCTGTGTGTGTTTGTGAATCAGAGAGGAGGAAGGAGAGGGGAGCAGGGGTGGAGAGAAATGGAAGTGTCATATCAATGTCAACATGAACAGACATATTATATTTTTGTTATTATTATGTTTACGTGTAACTGGACCTGAATCCTGTATTGAACCCACTCATACCTGGAAGCTAGTTAGCTGCTCAGATACTGGACAGTGTCCCTCATGCCAGAAGTTGCCATGGGCACCGCTGCGGCTCCATAGCAGACTCTCACCGTCGTAGGCATCACGCATCTTAACACTGAGTGCGCCTGAGAGGGATAGAGAGAGGGGGAGATGGAGGGGAGTTGAGAGAGAAGGAGTAAAAACATAGGAAGAGGATGTGAGAGGAAGAGAAGAGGGAGATGGAAATAGAACGTGAAAGTGGTGTTCATTGTGTTCAGGAGTGACTCTTCTGGAAGCCAAGGAGAGCCCTTCATCCTCACCTGTCTCAGGCCCGTAGAGCTTATAATAGAAGGACAGGCAGTGATGTCCGGGGGTGCCTGGCTGACGGTACGATAACAGACGGCCAGACACACCCCGCAACAAGGGGCTCCATACGTCTACAGCAAGGCTTTTACCTGTAATCACAGACAGGATTAATTAAGGTGTTATAGACCCCTAATGACTTAATGATCAGGTCCATTGGTTACATAGAGAGCAGAGAACACTTGGAGTAATGCTACTATGTGAGAAGTACGACATGTTTAGAATGTAAACCTGGTATGTTTGCTATGTGAACCTAGCTAACTATTCTATGCAGGTGTAAGGTCATGTTAGTACCGACGCCAATGGAATGGTCCATCCCTGTTCGCAGGCTCCAGTCAAAGTTGTCCGCTTGATCCTGGTACCAGCCACACAGTCCCTCTTCGAAGTTACATGACAGAGCTGTCCAGAAGAAACAAATTATCTCAGCAGAAAATCAACAAAATAAAATGCTATATAATATACAGGATATGTGTGTGACCATACTGAAATACTAAATGATCACAACAAAACAATATTTGTTCAAACTGAAACATAAATTGCTTACCTGTGGGAGAGGATGGGAAATACTGAGCGTGACAGTTGATGAAACGAACATCCTTCACAGATATTCTGGCACATGGGCACAACTTCCTAGCACGAGCCACAAATTCAATCTTGGAAAGAGAGGGGGAGTGAAAGAAAAGAGTAAACACAGCATCAAAAAATGAATACAATTAATATGGTAGTAGATAATACAAGGTAATTACTGGCTGCAAACAAGGTCCCCCAAACCAAACCATAAGCATGTCCTGAAGGCATCATACCTGGAAGCGGTGATCCCTGGCTCCGATGTACACCTGCGCCTGCTGGTACACCCCCTCTACAGATCCTGTTTTCCCACTGAACTCCCACAGCCTGGGCAGAATGCCCAACAGACTGTCAATCACCCGGATGGACAGCTCACCTAGGGGAGAAAACGGGGAACAAAGAGGCAGAGGTAAAGACAAGGAGTGGCAGATGTCCTGAACTGTAGGAGGGACATAGGTTTTGGTTAAGGGGATTGTTAGGGTTTTCTTGCAGGTGTCTGAGGCCGTGTTACCGGTGTGATTGCTCTTGCTGGTCAAGGAGTAGGAGAAGTTGAGGGTGCAGGCTGGCCCCGAGGGGCCCAGGAGAGGGGTGTGTGTCTGGGCCTCAGTTAACTGCTGCCCTGGGGCTTCAGCTAAAAACAGGTACTTGTCTGAGGGCAGAGAGAGAGAGAGGTGAGGTCTGTCACTATACTGAAAAACAAACTAAACAAAATGTACAGCTGACCAGACATGGCCACTCATACCTTCTATAGTAACTTGATATGCACACAAGCATAACACACAGAAGCAAGTATGCACACGCATACGCACACACTCGTCTGTCCAAAAGTTACCTTTGGGGGTGTCATTCAGCACCCACTGCTGGCTTCCAATGCTGCTGTCTGTCCATCCAGAGCTGCCCTTCTCATAGGAGAAGTCCCCTACACAAACACACACACTCAGAACAATGCAGATTCACACCAAACTTTTTTTGACAAATAATACAAATACAGTTGAAGTCGGAAGTTGACATACACTTAGGTTAGAGTCATTAAAACTTGTTTTTCAACCACTCTACAAATTTCTTGTTAACAAACTATAGTTTTGGCAAGTCAGTTAGAACATCTACTTTGTGCATGACAAGTCATTTTTCTAACAATTGTTTAGACAGATTATTTTACTTATAATTTCACTGCATTACAATTCCACTGGGTCAGAAGTTTACATACACTAAGTTGACTGTGCCTTTAAACAGCTTGGAAAATGATGTCATGGCTTTAGAAGCTTCTGATAGGCTAATTGACATCATTTGAGTCAATTGGAGGTGTACCTGTGGATGTGTTTCAAGGCCTACCTTCAAACTCAGTGCCTCTTTGCTTAAAATCATGGGAAAATCTAAAGATATCAGCCAAGACCTCAGAATGAAACTGTAGACCTCCACAAGTCTCGTTCATCCTTGGGAGCAATTTCCAAATGCCTGAAGGTACCACGTTCATCTCTACAAACAATAGTACGCAAGTATAAACACCATGGGACCACGCAGCAGTCATACCGCTCAGGAAGGAGACCCGTTCGGTCTCCTAGAGATGAAAGTACTTTGGTGCGAAAACTGCAACTCAATCCCAGAACAACAGCAAAGGACCTTGTGAAGATGCTGGAGGAAACAGGTACAAAAGTATCTATATCCACAGTAAAACGAGTCCTATAATCGACATAACCTGAAAGGCCGCTCAGCAAGGAAGAAGCCACTGCTCCAAACCGCCATAAAAAAGCCAGACTACGGTTTGCAACTGCACATGGGGACAAAGACTGTACTTTTTGGAGAAATGTCCTCTGGTCTGATGAAACAAAAATAGAACTGTTGGGCTATAATGACCATCATGAATAAACCAAGATGGCATAGCAGTCAGACGTCCTTTATCTTCTTTCTTTTCGTGTCCCGTGTGTATATATATTTACATCTTTCTTCGTATATCTTTTATATATTTTCTTTTTCCAAAAACTCAACTTCAAAACACTCTCCTGCAACCCGCCAATTTTTTAAAAGTATTATTTTCCTCAAATCTGTAATCCACAATAGAAGCTAGCCAGAAGCTGACCGGAAGTTAGCAAGAAGCTAGCCAGTTTACTGGCTAACGTTATTATTCAGCTAACTATGGTTTGTGGTCATCAGCTATCTTTTAGCTCGAAAATCTATCGCCAGTTTTGTACAACGCGACTCAGACCAGAACATACTGGACCTATTTGTCTCTCCATATCCCCGGATTTCAACCGCAAGCTCTGGACATTTACACCTGGATCTCGCAGCTAGTTAGCTGCTATCCGTGTGACTATTGGCTTACGTCGATCCCGGAGCAAACATCAATTATTCCGGCCAGCTGAAGAGTTCCAACAGCCACTCCTGGGCTACAATCACCTATTCGGACCCATTTTACTGCCGATGCGGAGCCCCACTGGACCTTCACGACTGGACTACCAACGTTATCTGCCTGAGGGAGTTGTACAACTGGCCCCTCCGTCGCGACTTTACCTGAACACCCATCTGCAGCCCGCTAATCGTTAGCTATCTTAATAGGTCTATCGGACAATTTTTATTGGGTCACTATATCTATATTGCCAATTGAATTGATCCCCTCTACCACACGGAACCCCACTAATCTACCAACTGAAACGCACGAGGTGGCTAAAAACAGACCTCCATCCTACGCTGGCTTGCTACCGATGGCCCGGCTAGCTGTCTGAATCGCCGTGACCCCAACCAACCTCACTTCACTGGACCCTTATGATCACTCAACTAAGCATGCCTCTCCTTTCTGTCAATATGCCTTGTCCATTGCTGTTCTGGTTCGTGTTTATGGGCTTATTTCACTGTAGAGCCTCTAGCCCTGCTCGTTATACCTTATCCAACCTTTCAGTTCCACCACCCACACATGCGATGACATCACCTGGTTTCAATTATG
Organism: Oncorhynchus gorbuscha; assembly: GCF_021184085.1. NCBI lineage: Eukaryota > Metazoa > Chordata > Actinopteri > Salmoniformes > Salmonidae > Oncorhynchus > Oncorhynchus gorbuscha. Next base: position 19,853,846 of record NC_060192.1, read on the forward strand.
TTTCTAGAGACAATATCTCTCTCATCATCACTCAATACTTAGGTTTACCTCCACTGTATTCACATCCTACCATACCTTTGTCTGTACATTATACCTTGAAGCTATTTTATTCCCCCCAGAAACCTCTTTTTACTCTCTGTTCCGGACACTCTAGACGACAAATTCTCATGTATCCTTATCCTACTCCTCCTCTGTTCCTCTGGTGATGTAGAGGTGAATCCAGGCCCTGCAGTGCCTAGCTCCACTCCTATTCCCCAGGTGCTCTCTTTTGATGACTTCTGTAACCGTAATAGCCTTGGTTTCATGCATGTTAACATTAGAAGCCTCCTCCCTAAGTTTGTTTTATTCACTGCTTTAGCACACTCTGCCAACCCGGATGTTCTAGCCGTGTCTGAATCCAGGCTTAGGAAGAACACCCAAAATTCTGAAATCTTCATCGCTAACTACAACATTTTCAGACAAGATAGAACAGCCAAAGGGGGCGGTGTTGCAATCTACTGCAAAGATAGCCTGCAGAGTTCTGTCCTACTATCCAGGTCTGTACCCAAACAATTTTAACTTATACTTTTAAAAATCCACCTCTCTAAAAACAAGTCTCTCACCATTGCCGCCTGCTATAGACCACCCTCTGCCCCCAGCTGTGCTCTGGATACCATATGTGAACTGACCCCCCCCATCTATCTTCAGAGCTCGTGCTGCTAGGCGACCTAAACTGGAACATGCTTAACAATCGAGCTATCCTACAATCTAAGCTTGATGCCCTCAATCTAACACAAATTATCAATGAACCTACCAGGTACCTCCCCAAAGCCGTAAACACGAGCACCCTCATAGATATCATCCTAACCAACTTGCCCTCTAAATACACCTCTGCTGTTTTCAACCAAGATCTCAGCGATCACTGCCTCACTGTCTGCATCCGTAATGGGTCAGCGGTCAAACGACCTCACCTCATCACTGTCAAACGCTCCCTGAAACACTTCAGCGAGCAGGCCTTTCTAATCGACCTGGCCGGGGTATCCTGGAAGGATATTGATCTCATCCCGTCAGTAGAGGATGCCTGTTTTTTTTAAATGCCTTCCTAACCATCTTAAATAAACATGCCCCATTCAAGAAATTTAGAACCAGGAACAGATATAGCCCTTGGTTCTCCCCAGACCTGACTGCCCTTAACCAACACAAAAACATCCTATGGCGTTCTGCATTAGCATCGAACATGCAACTTTTCAGGGAAGCTAGAAACCAATTAGAAAAGCCAAGGCTAGCTTTTTGAAGCAGAAGTTTGCTCTCTGCAACACAAACTAAAAAATGTTCTGGGACACCGTAAAGTCCATGGAGAATAAGCACACGTCCTCCCAGCTGCCCACTGCACAGAGGAAAGGAAACACTGTCACCATCGATAAACCCACTATAATTGAGAATTTAAATAAGCATTTTTCTACGGCTGGCCATGCTTTCCATCTGGCTACCCCTACCCCGGTCAACAGCACTGCACCCCCCACAGCAACTCGCTCAAGCCTTCCCCATTTCTCCTTCTCCCAAATCCAGTCAGCTGATGTTCTGAAAGAGCGGCATAATCTGGACCCCTACAAATCAGCCGGGCTAGACAATCTGGACCCTTTCTTTCTAAAATTATCTGCTGAAATTGTTGCAACCTCTATTACTAGCCTTTTCAACCTCTCCTTCTTGTCGTCTGAGATTCCCAAAGATTGGAAAGCAGCTGCGGTCATTCCCCTCTTCAAAAAGGGGGGGGGCACTCTGCTACAGACCTATATCTATCCTACCCTGCCTTTCTAAGGTCTTCGAAAGCCAGGTCAACAAACAGATTACCGACCATTTTGAATCCCACCATACCTTCTCCGCTATGCAATCTGGTTTCAGAGCTGGTCATAGTTGCACCTCAGCCACGCTCAAGGTCCTAAATGATATCTTAACCGCCATCGATAAGAAACAATACTGTGCAGCCGTATTCATTGACCTGGCCAAGGCTTTCACCACATCCTCATCGGCAGACTCGATTGCCTTGGTTTCTCAAATGATTGCCTCGCCTGGTTCACCAACTACTTCTCTGATGGAGTTCAGTGTGTCAAATCGGAGGGCCTGTTGTCCGGGCCCTCCGATTTGACGACACCATTCTGTATACTCCTGGCCTTTCTTTGGACACTGTGTTTAACCACCCACCAGATGAGCTTCAATGCCATAAAATTCTCCTTCCGTGGCCACCAATTGCTCTTAAATACAAGTAAAACTAAATGCATGCTCTTCAACCGATCGCTGCCTGCACCTGCCTGCCCGTCCAACATCAAATACCTACGTGTCTGGTTAGACTGTAAACTCTCCTTCGAGACTCACATCAAACATCTCCAATAAATCTAGAATTGGTTTCCTATTTCGCAACAAAGCATCCTTCACTCATGCTGCCAAACATACCCTTGTAAAACTGACCATCCTGCCGATCCTCGACTTCGGCGATGTCATTTGTCAACCTCCAATACCCTAGTCAATAAATTGGATGCAGTCTATCACAGTGCCATCTGTTTTGTCACCAAAGCCCCATATACTACCCAACACTGCGACCTGTACGCTCTCGTTGGCTGGCCCTCGCTTCATTACTCGACGCCAAACCCACTGGCTCCAGGTCATCAACAAGACCGTGCTAGGTAAAGTCCCCCCTTATCTCAGCTCGCTGGTCACCATAGCAGGACCCACCTGTAGCACGCGCTCCAGCAGGTACATCTCTCTGGTCACCTCCAAAACCAATTCTTCCTTTGGCCGCCTCTCCTTCCAGTTCTCTGCTGCCAATGACTGGAACGAACTACTAAAATCTCTGAAACACTTATCTCCCTCACTAGCTTAAGCACCAGCTGTCAGAACAGCTCACACATCACTGCACCTGTACATTGCCCATCTATAACTTAGCCAAAACAACTACCTCTCCCCCTACTGTATTTATTTATTTTGCTCCTTTGCACCCCATTATTTCTCTCTACCTTGCACATTCTTCCACTGCAAATCTACCATTCCAGTGTTTTACTTGCTATATTGTATTTACTTCGCCACCATGGTCATTCTTTTTTGCCTTTACCTCCCTTATCTCACCTCATTTGCTCACATTCTATATAGACTTGTATTTCTACTGTATTATTGACTGTATGTTTGTTTTACTCCATTTGTAACTCTGTTGTTCTATGTGTCGAACTGCTTTGCTTTATCTTGGCCAGGTCGCAATTGTAAATGAGAACTTGTTGTATCATGTTGTGGGGGTGCTTTGCTGCAGGAGGGATATGTGCACTGCACAAAATAGATGGCTTCATAAGGAAGGAAAATTATGTAGAAAAATTGAAGCAACATCTCAAGACATCAGTCAGGAAGTTAAAGCTTGGTCGCAATGGGTCTTCCAAATGGACAATGAAGTTGTGGCAAAATGGCTTAATGACAACAAAGTCAAGGTATTGGAGTGGTCATCACAAAGCCTTGACCTCAATCCCATAGAAAATGTGTGGGCAGAAATGAAAAAACTTGTGCGAGGAAGGAGGCCTACAAACCTGACTAGGTTACACAAGCTCTGTCAGGAGGGATGGGCCAAAATTCACCCAACTTATTGTGGGAAGCTTGTGGAAGGCTACCCGAAATGTTTGACCCAAGTTAAACAATTGAAAGGCAATGCTACAAAATACTAATTGAGTGTATATAAACTTCTGACCCATTGGGAATGTGATGAAACAAATAAAAGCTGAAATAAATCATTCTCTCTACTATTATTCTGACATTTCACATTCTTAAAATAAAGTGGTGATCCCAACTGACCTAAGACAGGGAATTTTTACTAGGATTAAAATGTCAGGAATTGTGAAAAACTGAGTTTAAATGTATTTGGCTAAGGTGTATGTAAACTTCCGACTTCAACTGTATAATACACCTACAATAATACATACATCGTAAACGCAAAGTACTCACCGCACTTGGCCTCGTCATCTTTATCCGCACAGTCTTCACGAAAGTCACAGATCTTACTGGTATCGCTAGTGCAAGGATGCCCAGGAGGTTTGGGGAAATTTGCTAATGTGAAATTTCCTGCAAGAGGAAAGGTGGGAAGGGGACAGAGTTAAGTGGGTAAATAGATGCAGTATACATGCTATGTTATGACCATATTGCACTGTGCTGTTGGTTAACATTATTAGTAGTTCAGTTCTGTATACATTGTGTGATTCAGAAGATACCTTCCTTGTATGTGTTTATTTGGTTCACCTTTAGAGAGACGACAGTTAGGAGACATCGTAATGCTATCTATAGCAACCCCTCCATACTCCTTGTCTCGGATCGCAGCCACAAACACAATCTAAGACAGATGAATGTCATTAAAAGGAGAAAGAGAGCAATATGCAAATGAAAAGGTGGTCAGTATTCAACAGGCTTTTATAACAATACTGTCCCTCATCCAATGTAAAGCTCTTTGATTATCTGGAAAAACCATCTTAAACAGATGTCCACGCTTTGATTATGTCCACCAAGCCCTATCCAGTCCACTCACTTGGAAGCTGGTGTTGCTAATGATCTCCACCTCAGCCTTGACCCAGAGGTCCCCTAGGGCACCCCCCCTCTGCCACACCGGGTAGATCTCAGTGTTTGCCACCAGCACAGACAGGCCTCCAGACCTTGGCCCAAACTGGTGGCTGTACATCACCATCTACAGGGCAGATATGATGTTCATTTAGGTGTTTTTGCTCACATTAAAAGACAAGTATCTATACAGACTGTAGTACATTAGTAATTAAAGTGAACATAATGATTGATTCAACTATTGTTACCTTGACTGAGAGGTTAGTAATATGATGACTGTCAAGAGTGATGTTGTAGTGTGTGATAGTGTGTGATGTGTGTTTGGTAGCCTTACACCAGTAATATAAATGTCGCTGGTTTGAATCCCTGAGTCTACAGGATGAAAAATCAGCCGATGTGCCCTTGAGCAAGGCACTTATCCCTAATTGTTCCTGTAAGTCGCTCTGGAGAAGAGCGTCTGCTAAATAGCAATTTTGTTTACATGTAAATGTGCGTATAAAGTTCAAAAGACTGGCCTGCCAAGGTAGAAGCCATGTGTGTGTGTGGAGACAGCATGATAGAGGGGTGTTTTGGAGAAGCATTATTGTGCCTTAGTGCATACCTTGCAAGGATGTGTGCTGTTGGTTGGTTCCAGTAAAGGGCTTTGAAAGGATGTCCAATCAGATATGAGCCCGCCTTCAGGTACAGTGACATACAGGAAGTGACCTTCAGGGCAATAACACAAGTTGAAGACATCTCACTGAGGAATAAAATCAGGACAGAACAAGTATTACTATGTTTCTATAATGTCGTTGAGCTTGTACCCGATGCAGTATTGTCGGAATGGTCTCTACCAGGTCCTTTAAAAGGGTCTGTCGTGGAGATATTGGCCTGACTGGTCCTTGTCCACTTCAGACTAGTGGAGATAGTCCTCAGGTCCCAGTTACACACTCCTTCCTCAAAGTCACAGCCCCAGTAGCCTCCTAAACACACAAAGCCATACAGAGTTCATAAAAATAGTGGAACAGGGTTAAAATAAGGTTGAAATAAGGTGACTCTCACCACAATTCTGCTCATCAGTTTTGTCACCACAGTCATCAGTGCCGTCACAGACCTGACGCTGCTCCACACAGCCCTCCCTGTTACACTGCAGTAACCCTGCAGCACACGACTCCCCTGGGACTGGCACTGAGAACAAAGAGAGAGGTAGAGAAAGAGAAAGAGAGAAAAGAGAGAGAAAGAGTTAAAAGAGTAATCTCTCTTAACTCAGTGATGTTAAAACCTTTTTGGGATAGGGGGCAGCATTTTCACTTTTGGATGAATAGCGTGCCCAGAGTGAACTGCCTCCTACTCTGTCTCAAATGGTAATATATGCATATTATCATTAGTATTGGATAGAAAACACTCTGAAGATTCTAAAACTGTTTGAATTATGTCTGTGAGTATAACATAACTCATATGGCAGGAGAAAACCTGAGAAAAATCCAACCAGGAAGTGGGACATCTGAGGTTTGTAGTTTTTCAATGCTTGGCCTACCGAGTACACATTGAGATATGGATGAGGTTGCGTTTCCTAGGGCTTCCACTAGATGTCAACTGTCTTTTGAAACTTAAATGAGGATTCTACTATAAAGGAGGGGCTCATGAGACCTCTGAGTCAGTGGTCTGGCAGAGAGCCTTGCTCTCATGATGCACACTCCCGACAGAGTTACCTCGCGTTCCAGTGCTTTTTCTGAAGACAAAGGAATTCTCCTGTTGGAACATTATGGATGTTTTATGTTAAAAACATCCTAACGATTGATTCAATACATCGTTTGAAATGTTTCTAAAGGACAATAATGGAACTTTGAGTTTTTGTCAGGATGTAATGCTCGTGCCTCATGAGGATGGATTACTGGGCTGAACACGCTAACAACAAGTGGCTATTTAGACATAAATGATGGAACAAATCAGTCATTGATTGTGGAACTGGGATTCCTGGGAGTACATTCTGATGAAGATCATCAAAGGTAAGTGAATATTTATGGTGTTGTTTCTAACTTTGTTGATTCCAAAATGGCGGCTATTCCTCTGGCTGTTTTGGGTTCTGAGTTTTTAAAAATCTGACACAGCGGTTGCATTAAGGATAAGTCTATCTTTAATTCTGTGAATAACGCTAGTATCTTTTATCAATGTTTATTATTAGTATTTCTGCAAAATCACCAGATATTTTGAAATCAAAACATTACTGCACGTAAGGTGCCATGTAAACTGAGATTTTTGGATATATATATGCACATTATCAAACAAAACATACATGTATTGTGCAACATGATGTCATATGAGTGTCATCTGATGAAGATCACAAAGGTTAGTGATTCATTTTATCTCTATTTCTGCTTTTTGTGACTCCAATCTTTGGCTGGGAAAATGGCTGTGTTTTTTTCAACTAAGTGGTGATCTAACATAATCATATGTTGTGCTTTAGCTGTAAAGCATTTTTTGAAACTGGACACGATGGGTAGATTAACAAGATGTTTATCTTTCATTTGCTATATTGGACTTGTTAATGTGTGAAAGTTACATATTTAAAAAAATATATTTTAGAGTTTCGCTCGCTGCCTTTTCAGCGGAATGTTGTCGAGGTGTTCCGCTAGCAGAACCCCTGCGCTAGAAAGGTTAACACGCTGACACAGAATAACAGATCTGAGGAAGAGAGCATAAAGAAACAGAGGAATCAAAAGACAGAAAAAGAGCGAGACTCACAAGGCAGGGCACAGTCGAAGAACTGCAGCTGGTCTATAGCCACGTCTCCGCGGCGCCCCTCGGTGCGTTGGGAGTGGAGGCGGATCTGGAAGGTGGTGGGGATGCGTCCCAGGAAGACGGTTGCCTCCCTCCAGCCACGCACGCTGGTGCTCTCAGGACGCCACACCACTGCCTGCTGGGTGCTGTCCTCCCTATACACAGATGCCCACAGTGGGGCAGGCCCCATTCCTGTGAACCCTGATAATAGTATAAAGGTTAGATTTTGGGGGAATTTACCTCATTCTACACAGTGGCTAACCCCTGTGTTTCCCATGCTAAAATTGATCAGAAGAAGTAGCTAAATATTACTGTAAAACCCTTGATTTTGTAATGCTATTGTGTTACCTGGGTCCCAGAGGAAGTATCTGAGGTGCAGTCGGCATGAGGGTGAAGACTGTTTCATCATTGGAGATGCCATCACTGCAGTGCTGGGAGAATGTGCCTTCACTTCGGTCACTCCCATAAACCAACCTGAAAAAATAAAAAACACGCAGTCATTGTATAATCTCCCACACACAAATAGCCCCATTCACCAAAGCCCCATATACTACCCACCACTCTCGTTGGCTGGCCCGCACTTCATATACGTCGCCAAACCCACTGGCTCCAGGTCATCTATGTCTTTGCTAGGTAACGCTCTGCCTTATCTCAGCTCACTGGTCACTGTAGCAGCACCCACCCGTAGCACGCGCTACGGGTGGGTGCACGCACAGGTATATTTCACTGGTCACCCCCAAAGCCTATTCCTACTTTTGCCGCCTTTCCTTATAGTTCTCTGCTGCCAATGACTGGAAAAAATTGCAAAAATCACTGAAGCTGGAGACTCATATCTCCCTTGCTAACTTTAAGCATCAGCTATCAGAGCAGCTCACAGATCACTGCATCTGTACATCCAGCTACCTGATAAAATAATGTATATGTTGAAAGATAATGATAAATTGATTCCACTCTGAAACCTTATAACTGTATGAAATTGATTAGAATCATAAAATTATAATCTGATGATGTGTGTAGTTTTAGTCAGAATTAGGTTAAACAATGTATCTGTATAGTGGAAAAACACAGACTGTCTGAGCAAGGCGTAGCTTAGGATTTGAACGTGTATGTGTGTGCCAAAGAAAAAAACATAGTTAAACTGTGTTTGGACCGACCTGGCTAGGCCTCTGAGGAACCTATGATAGCATAGGGAGTACTTCTCAAGGTTTCCCTAATCTCGGGGGAATGGAACTGTCGGCTGGGTAGTGATACACAGTGGTGAGAACTATGGAGAAGGATAAAACTCACCTACTGTTTGTGTTGAAGTATGTGCGCAGCTATAAAATGGATGTCTTTGTATAATGGACTTTAGTACAGTTTATTCAAAGAACATTCTATCTTTTTGCATAAGCTGAGCTTTTGACTAATTATTATGAAACCCATGGTCTTACAGATCTCGGGGATTGGTCAGAGCTATATATTGTCAGTTATTATCATTGGGATTGAAAATTCTCGTGACACTACCTCATCCCCATATTGTTATATATTTATAAATTGTTTTACTCCTTTGCACCCCAGTATCTACTTGCACATTCATCTTCTGCACATCTATCATTCCAGTGTTTAATTGCTAGATTGTAATTACTTCGCCACGACAGCCCATTTATTGCCTTACCTCATTTGCACACACTGTATACAGATTTTTTTCCTATTGTGTTATTGACTGTACGTTTGTTTATTCCATGTGTAACTCTGTTGTTGTTTGTGTCACACTGCTTTGCTTTATCTTGTCCAGGTCGCAGTTGTAAATGAGAACTTGTTCTCAACTGGCCTACCGGGTTAAATAAAAAAAGAAATAAGAAAATAGATGTGAATTACATTTTTTAGTAGTGTGTGATACAAATCTTCTTAGCCCTGTGTTTTAGTGTTAAAAAAAAAATATTAGTGTACATTCACTGGGAGAGCAGGAGTGTGAGTATCTGAGTGCACCGAGTCCCTTTCTGTGTGTTGTGGTACTGTCGAGAGTGTACCTGTGGCTGTCCCAATGGTGAAGTCTGAGGAGGGTCCGCTGTCTGGCAGTGTGTCCCCTCTCTGACGCCTCTCCCAGGAGTAGGCCTTCTCCAAGGACTGGTCCTGCCAGCCACACACATCTGGGTCCTCAAAGTCACACACAAAGTCCATCCCTCTGTAGCCTTGGGTTTCACACCAACACGCACGATACAGACAGGCAGACAGAGAGGCATCACTTAAAATCAAAAGCTTGTATTGCAATGTGTTGGTCTGAGGGAGCTGCAGTGTGTGTTCTTGGAAATGTTTTTTTCTTGACTTTTTTCCATCCCGTTCTAGTGATATAACATAACGTTTAGTAAATGTCAGAGCTGCATGATTGGTGTTCAGTGGCAAATGGGCACGGTCACTGGAGCGCAGGTACTTAGAATTGATTTGTATGGCTCAGTCAGAGCAGAGGGAGTCTTACCACAGCCGTTTTCATCGATGCAGTCTGTACAGTCACAAACAAAGTCACACTTCAGCTCTGGGGTCTGGCATGCAAGTGTCTGTGAGCCAATCGCTGCAAAACAACAGACTCATCATTGACTTTGAAAATAATCTCCATCTACAGTACAGTAGGAGAGTGATTTATGCAGACAAAACTAAAACTGAGACTTTTTTAAGTGGCCAATTGCATAAATGCCCCAGTAGGATCTTCCATTCTTGGACCCGAGTGAGTACGTGCAATAATTACCCGGGCAGTAACTAACCCCTTAATTCCCCTCTTATCAGAACCCATTATAATCAACGTTTTATGAGGCTGCTAATGTTAGCAGGCTCAAAGGTCATACAGTGCAGTAATCTGGGAAATGTTCAAGCCAAGGTCCCTGACAGCAGCTATTACAGAATCCATGTCACAAGAGTCCATAAAGTAACTGTACATAATAAATAACCGTTTTTGTGGTAGCAGTAACTTCCAAAGCCACAGGACCTAGGTTCATCTTGCACCTGTGATCTACACAGCCTATTTCAAGTCTAAAACAAAAACGATATTGCACTTCCTTGATAACTGTGAATTTAAAAAATGTCCTTGTTGCTGACACGGACAGTGAGTTCAGTAAACACTAGCCTACATTTAGCAAAGTATTGCATGAAGACTAGTGTCAATGTTCTTACCCCAGAGAAACGTCAGCAGTAAAACCAGCGCTGAAATCCCTCTGTTAAATCCCATGTTACCCTTCTCTTTCTGCTGGAGCTGTGGACGTCTGAACACCAGCTGGCACCTACTAGACTGTGATAACAGCCACGGTCTGCCTCTGACCTCCTCTGATCTGCTGATGGATAACAGGTAGACTTTACATCCACCTGCATCGGTCAGAGCCGTCGGTCGTAAAACAACAGCACGTTCCATCTTTAAAGGCACTTTACTGAACAGAGGACTACATATTGTGGCTGCATGCATTCATCAAAGGTCCTGAATTCCTCTTCATGGCAGCTCTGCAGTGCTCAGTGTCATGTAGAAACCTGACTTCTATATGCTCAGAGCCAAGGCACTGAATAGTGATAGGATACTAATTTTCAATGTATACCTTTATGAAGGTATCAAACTTGTGATATGGATACTTTAAATTCACTATAGATGCATCATTTAATTGGCAGTAGCACATTCTGACAGCAAGGTATATTTTAGGTACATGATTGAGTGTAGAGTTGCAGTATACAGTGATGTAATGGTAAAAACAATAGGTGGGTAAACTGATTGCGGTGTAAAAAGTAACACTCCCTATACTTTCATGTAAACTGCAATTACCCTCCACTATACCACTGTGCCTGTATGGCAACATCGGAAGTTAACACATTTCAGATCAATGAGTTCACCTGACCTTATCTGATATCCACATTTATAATCACTCACGTAGCAGTTGCTCAGCAATTTGAAGTTCAGTGGCTCCCAAAACCACATGAACTTCCTGTAGTTAGATACACAGTGAGATAAAAGTAGAGAAACGTAATGACAGATGCGTTTTTCTGTTATGAAGCAGGAGTGCGCTATTTGAAAGATGGAGTGTTATATTTCCCCTATGTTGAACCACATTGCTCAACATGATAATGGTTTTATGACTCCATGACCGGAGATGGAATTTCATACTCATTCGTTTTCAGGAACCGGTATTGTATGATATAAAATGTCCTTACTAAACATGAATTCATGCTAATAAAGCATACGTTACAATGTATTAAATCGATGTAAACATTTATTAGTTTTATGGTTAAACATGAAAAGATTCCTGTTAAGTAATGTTTTCCATGTATTGTTTCACTGAAACAAAATACAAAAATCAAGCACTGTTCTGGGTATATTAGTCAGCAACTAGGTCAGCATTTCCCAAACTTTTTACCTTAGCACTTCACAGCGGATTCAAATAAACAAAGCTCCATGAGGATTTGATCATTTGAATACACTGTATGTAAGGCAACAAAAATTAATATGCATGCACCTCACAGATGATTCAAATAAACAATGCTTGATGATGATTTGATCATTTGAATACACTGTGTGTAAGGCAACAAAAATTAATATGCACCCCTTGGGGTCCCTAGGACTGAGTTTGGGAAACGATGAACTAGGTAATATGTCAGTCTTAGTCCCAGCTTTGTACCGACAGGTTTGTCTTCAGATCTCACATACTGTGATGCCACTGAGGTTTTGCAGTGTTCTGTTGGTCCACACTCAGGAAGGAGTCAGGCCCGAACCAAGTCCAAGCACAGAGGTGGGTCCAGTGTAGGTCAGTATCCCTCATCAGCCCAGGTGATCTCGTATTTAGGATAGCGGACCTTCAGTTTCTCTGTGGAAACAGCGTGATTTGCTTTGCCAAAGCCCTGCAAAGAACAAGAAAGCAATTCAAAGGATAACTTGGCTGCTAGGAAATAACGAACCTCAAGAGATGTAATCTCAGCCGTGCACTATCAGAAAACCCAATCAATAGACGTACGAGTTCCACTGAAATAACAACGCTATTCTGCATTCTCTTACCATGGAGTAGCCATAGACGTGGATCTTCTTTGACTGGCAGTCGTGCTTAATCCTTCCTCCTCCAATACATTCACAGTCCAGGTGCCCTCCTTTCTCAAGCTCCTCTGCTACCTTGTCATAGATATCCGCTGCAGGGACAAAAACACAAAAATCATTCATGTACTCAAGGTTTCAGAACCAATCTCTTTGAAATAATCAAAATACACAATATTTCAAAAGCACTGATGTGCAGAATAACCCAATGAAAGGCTGTTGTTTTTTGTATGAGGAATGTACACTATATCTACAAAAGTACACCCCTTCAAATGAGTGAATTTGGCTATTTCGGCCACACCCGTTGCTGACAGGTGTATAAAATTGAGCACAGAGCCATGCAATCTCCAGAGGGGAAACATTGGAAGTAGAATGGCTTTACTGAAGAGCTCAGTGACATTCAATGTGGCACCGTCATAGAATGCCAGCTTTCCAACAAGTAATGTCGTCACATTTCTGCCCTGCCAGACCTGCCCCAGTCAACTGGAAGTTACGTTATTGTGGAAGTGGAAACGTCTAGGTGCAAAAACAGCTCATTAGTCAAAAATAAAAATAGTAAAGTATAGTACAGATACCAAAAATAACTAAGTAGTACTTCAAAGTATTTTTACACCACTGTCCAGGAGAGTGGAGGCAATTATGCATCGTTCTCTACCTTCTTCCCTTTGTGTTGTTGTCTGTGCCCAATAATGTTTGCACCATGTTGTGTTGCTACCATGCTGCGTTGTCATGTGTTGCTGCCTTAGGTCTCTCTTTATGTAGTGTTGTGTCATTACACACACACACACACACACACACACACACACACACACACACACACACACACACACACACACACACACACACACACACACACACACACACACACACACACACACACACACACACAGTTGAAGTCGGAAGCTTACATACACCTTTGCCAAATACATTTAAACTCAGTTATTCACAATTCCTGACAATTCCTAACTGTCTTAGGTCAGTTAGGATCACCACTTTATTTTAAGAATGTGAAATGTCAGAATAATAGCAGAGAGAATCATTTATTTCAGCCATCACAATCCCAGTGGGTCAGAAGTTTACATACACTCAATTAGTATTGGTTAGCATTGCCTTTAAAATGGTTTAACTTGGGTCAAACGTTTCAGGTAGCCTTCCACAAGCTTCCTAAAATAAGTTGGGTGAATTTTGACCCATTCCTCCTGACAGAGATGGTGTAACTGAGTCAGGTTCGTAGGCCTCCTTGCTTGCACACGCTTTTTCAGTTCTGCCCACTAATTTTCTATAGGATTGAGGTCAGTGCCTTGTGATGGCCACTCCAATACCTTGACTTTGTTGTCCTTAAGCCATTTTGCCACAACTTTGGAAGTATGCTTGGGGTCATTGTCCATTTGAAAGACCCATTTACGACCAAGCTTTAACTTGGAATGTTGCTTCAATATATCCACATCATTTTCCTGCCTTATGATGTCATCTATTTTGTGGAGTGCACCCGTCCCTCCTGTAGCAAAGCATTCCCACAACATGATGCTGCCACCCCCATGCTTCACGGTTAGGATGGTGTTCTTTGACTTGCAAGCCTCCCCCTTTTTCCTCCAAACATAATGACGGGTCATTATGGCCAAACAGTTCTATTATTGTTTCATCTGGCCAGAGGACATTTCTCCAAAAGGTACAATCTTTGTCCCCATGTGCAGTTGCAAACCGTAGTCTGGCTTTTTTATGGCGGTTTTGGAGCAGTGGCTTCTTCCATGCTTAGTGGCTTTTCAGGTTATGTCGATATAAGACTCGTTTTACTGTGGATATAGATACTTTTGTACCTGTCTCTTCCAGCATTATCACAAGGTCCTTTGCTGTTGTTCTGGGATTGATTTGCACTTTTCGCACCAAAGTACGTTCATCTCTAGGAGACAGAACGAGTCTCCTTCCTGAGCAGTATGACGGCTGCATGGTCCCATGGTGTTTATACTTGCGTACTATTGTTTGTACAGATGAACGTGGTACCTTCAGGTGTTTGGAAATTTCTGACCAAAGATGAACCAGACTTGTGGAGGTCTACAATTCTTTTTCTGAGGTCTTGGCTGATTTCTTTGATTTTCCCATGATGTCAAGCAAAGAGGCACTGAGTTTTAAGGTAGGCCTTGAAGTACATTCACACCTCCAATTTGACTCAAATGATGGCTTTAGAAGCTTCTGATATGATAATTGACATGACATAATTTTCTGGAATTTTCCAAGCTGTTTTTGGCAGTCAATTTAGTAATTAGCAATTTAGTGTATGTAAACTTCTGACCCAGTGGAATTGTGATACAGTGAATTATTAGTGAAATAATCTGTCTGTAAACAATTGTTGGAAAAATGACTTGTGTCATGTACAAAGTAGATGTCCTGACTGACTTACCAAAACCATAGTTTGTTGACAAGACATTTGTGGAGTGGTTGAAGAAAGAGTTTTAATGACTCCAACCGAAGTCTAGGTAAACTTCCGACTTAAACTGTACACTAGGTAAACTTCCGACTTAAACTGTACACACACACACACACACACACACACACACACACACACACACACACACACACACACACACACACACACACACACACACACACACACACACACACACACACACACACACACACACACACACACACACACACACACGAAGAGAGACCGAAGACAACAATATAGCAAGGTAGGGCTGGACTGTCTGACATTTCCAGTGACATAAGCCCCACCTACTAGCTCGCTAGCGTCACCGCCGGCACAGTACGAGTCTTAGTCTGTAGCTAGTAGATCAGTGACATATACATGAATTATACTAAAACTGAAAGACAAAAAGCATCCTCATTCTTGGTCCTCTTACCATGATATTCGGCCCAGGCATATCCACGTACAATATCTACGCTCGAATCGTCGCCGTCTTCTTTACTGTGTACTCGAATGAGAACGTATTTGAACACACCCGTCGGGTCGATTTCTGCCTCTGGAATGTTCGCCATTAGGGAAGCAGCCTTCGTTTGAGTACACATTTTTCCTTAAAATAGTTCCACGAAATGCAACGTACTTAGCTAGTTCGCACAGCTGATAATGATTGAATTTGAAATAGTAGACAATTCTTCCTGCGATGATCAATGTGGAAAGAAAGATCCGAAGCACACTTCCGGAAATACAGAAAGATGCTATTATGGTACTTGTAGTTTAAGTCAGTTGTAGTCAATATACAAACACCACTCATGTACAAAACAAAACAGTTTATTTTTTGTTATCAAAATACAAAATGAATATAAATCACAAACAAATGGCACTTAAATGTTGGGTAAATGTGTTGTGAGAGTGATGTTGAACATTAATTATAGCCTACATTGCGTGCTGTACAGAAAACCCCCTATTTGTTAAAGCGAGGATATTTAAAATGTATTGACAGCCTGGGAGGACCCACTTTTTATCTCTGTGCAAAGAGAGACAATATCATTAATACTTTATCCAACATTATATCTACACACTCCAGGATAGTAACACCAGCATAAGGGATTCCCTTATGATGATTAGCTGGCAATGTCACTGCTTCCTTTCTTCTTCCCGCGGCAGGCTTGCAGGGAGACGTACATCAGGGCGGTGGTGAGGAGTAGGGCGAAGAGGAAGAGCAGGGCCGCCCAGGCTCCAGGTTTCAGAGCCTTCCTCAGGCCTACGCTCTCCCCCGGCAGCAGACTGCTCAAACTGAGCATGTAGCCCAGGGCCCAGCCCACAGAGGTATCCCCTGCCTAGTGACATTTCAAACAAACACCTCAGGTTAGCCTGGGTACACTCAGAGCATTCTGATAGGCACTTGGTGCACTAGGGGGAGAGGCTGTAGCCTAAAAATAAGTCAATTACAAACACTAACAAGACTTTGTGTAATGTCAATGATTATGCTGGTATCTGGAGTAAAATAAGGAGATCGAGAAAAAAATCATATTCACATCAAGCAAGTTTACCTTTTTCTGGAAAGAAATGCGGGGGAATGAGATCTCGTCAAAGCCATAGCCTCTCGTGAAGAGCACCTTGGTGAAGACAGAAGCAGCACAGAAGTCCTGCAGACGAGGCTCCTGGTCTGGGGCCAGCACCAACATCTGAAACAGGATACAAAAATGTGTACTGCATAGCCATGAAATCCATGAAAACACATGCAAACACTGACGGGGTCTCTCACATGCATGCAGGCTCTCTCCCCTTCACACACAAATGTTCACACACAAATGTTCACACACACACACACACACACACACACACACACACACACACACACACACACACACACACACACACACACACACACACACACACACACACACACACACACACACACACACACACACACACACACACACACACACACAAATGTTCACACACACACACACACACACACACACACACACACACACACACACACACACACACACACACACACACACACACACACACACACACAAAGAGAGGGCTGCTGACCTCATTGATGCTCATGTTACAGACAGCACGGGCTGCCTCTTCCAGTTGGGCAGGGGTTGCAACAAGGATTCCTGTAGTAGTCTGTAGGAACTGGTGAATGTAGAAGAAGGCTGAGAACGCCTGATGGACAAATGGAGAGAAAGAGAGAAAAAAAAGGATGAGTTATGATTAGGGTCAGAGCTGTAGTTAGGGTTAGGTTTGTGTTTTGAGGGTTGGGTTTAAGGTTAGGGTTGAACCACGATGTGGACATGAAACTAGGTTTAGGGTTGTAGTTGAGGATAGGGTTAGGGTTGACTCAACCACTGTATGGGCCCCTCCTAAT
Source organism: Oncorhynchus gorbuscha (assembly GCF_021184085.1). Classification (NCBI taxonomy): domain Eukaryota; kingdom Metazoa; phylum Chordata; class Actinopteri; order Salmoniformes; family Salmonidae; genus Oncorhynchus; species Oncorhynchus gorbuscha. The sequence continues at coordinate 19,871,006 of NC_060192.1, forward strand.
GCCTCTCACCATGAAGCTGCCACTGACATTGGGCTGGAACACCTTGTCAAAGGAGCACTGGGAGAAGGGGCAGCTGTGAAAGGAGAAGATCTCAGTCATGTTGCCCAGGCAGTGATCATAGTCGCCACTGCCCTCCACAGATAGGGCTGCCTGGGGATTGTAGCCAGAGCTGGGTGTCAGGCCCACTGTGCAGGGAGAGTCAAACAATGTCCCCACCTTCATGGTGACGTTGTAGCCTGCAGGGAAGCACGGGTGGGACATTTTCCCTGTGTGACCCTGACCCTGAGAGAGACAGAGAGAGAGAGAGAGAGAGAGAGAGAGAGAGAGAGAGAGAGAGAGAGAGAGAGAGAGAGAGAGAGAGAGAGAGAGAGAGAGAGAGAGAGAGAGAGAGAGAGACAGAGAGACAGAGAGAGAGACACAGAGAGACAGACAGAGAGAGAGAGAGAGACAGAGAGAGAATTTATTACAGTAACTTGACACTTTCCTATAACAAGTAGAGACCAAGCTACAGTCATAAATGGAGTACTATGGTACTGAGGACCAATATCTATTGTTGGAATTAATGCCTGGGATGACTTTCAAATACACATGGTTATCTTAATCTGTTATAGATACAACACATAGAAACAATCTGGGGGTGATATATTAGTGGGTGGGTTTCCAATGATTTATAACAGAGTCACTAGATTTCTTGTAACGTGACATGACTGGGAAAGACTCCGGGCCCTTGCTGGAGTGCATAAAGGTAAATACACACACTATGGAGACGGAAGGTACAGAGCGTTGCACGGTACTGCAGTGTTCTTTTTCGTCACAAAAGGGGCGGCTCCTTGTAATACAGTCCGGGATTTGGCGAAATTTGGACAACCTAAAAACTGAAAAGCGCCTTATCATTCCCTTTGCAGACATGGGTGCAGTGTTGTCGCTTGGTTCCTTGATCTGATATATAGACTATATTAACCAACATCCGTCTAGACCTTCATTACCTTCTCTCTCTAGTCAGAATGCGACTATGCCATAATCAGGACAGAAGATGGACCTCAAACCAGGGGTGGGAGATGGCAGTGTACTCCTAATTATCCCATCTGACACATCGAGAATATTGAAATACTGCTAGTTTTTTGTCAGCGTGCTATTGCAGCCAATTGGATTCCATGAAAATGCGAATCTTAGCATTGGGGCGAGATTGCTCGTTTTTCGGAAGCATGCGGTCATTAAAAACGAGCAGAATTTCAATCTTCTAGATAATTTCACTTATAATTCACTGTATCACAATTCCAGTGGGTCAGAAGTTTACATACACGAAGTTGACTGTGCCTTTAAACAGCTTGGGAAATTCCAGAAAATGATGTCATGGCTTTAGAAGCTTCTGATGGGCTAATTGAAATCATTTGAGTCAATTGGAGGTGTACCTGTGGATGTGTTTCAAGGCCGACCTTCAGTATATACATATGAAATGGGTAAAACAGTATGTAAACATTATTGAAGTGACCAGTGTTCCATGTCTATGTACACAGGGCAGCAGCCTCTAAGGTGCAGGGATGAGTAACCAGGTGGTAGCCAGCTAGTGACTTAGTTCAGGGCAGGGTAATGGGTGGAGGCCGGCTAGGGATGGCTATTTAACAGTCTGATGGCCTTGAGATAGATGCTGTTTTTCATTCTCTCGGTCCCAACTTTGATGCACCTGTACTGACCTCGCCTTCTGGATGATGGCAGGGTGAACAGGCTGTGAAATGGAGTGAAGCTTACAGTAAGTAGCCTTTAGGGGGTTCTGATGTTGTTGTGGCCAAACAGAGTGTTTCCTACCGTCACCAAGTGAGCCAGTAGGCGTTTGAAGACCTGGTCTCGTCCGTAGCACAGGAAGCTGTGTGTGTACAGGGAGTAGTCATGGCCGTACAAACGTAGATTCATCCTGTCCCTCTTGTCCTCCACCTCGTCCTTGGTCACAAAGGTGATCTGGGTGGAAGCCCCACCAAAGTCCAGCGCCCCCACAGTCTGTCTGCCTGGGCTCAGCCAATGGCCCACAAAGCCATACTGCAGTGGGCACATAGGGATAAACATAGTAATATGAGAGGTGTGTGGGTAGCTTGTCTAGTCAGCTGTGCTGTAATGGTCACTAGAGGTCCTCAGGTAGCCATATACTCAACCAATTAATCCTAACACAAGAATCAGCCTTAGTGGAAATCAGTCATTTGGTAGCTATAATCAATTTCCTTTCAATCTTCAAAGAATGTCTACAGAAGCTTGAAAGGAAACTAACACAGGGTTCTTAAGTTTTTAACTGCTTATGGTTGCATTGAAAGAAAAGCTTAAGGCAGGGATCGATTTCGAACCACCATAGCAATGTTTATGCAGGATCGTTATTTACAAACAACTGTATAAATAAACACTTATTTGGGGTACCATAAATAGCTATAGAATGGTGAAAGCTGAGCCATGGTACCTTGATGAAGTTCTCCAAGAGATAGTTGACAGTGACCCAGCCGTACGCTCCCTCCTCCTGGCCACTTAAGATGGCTGCCCCCTGGTAGTTAAAAGGATAGGACTGGATTGTTCGACCCACTTCTTTTAAGACCTGAGCTGACTGGACAGGGCTGGAGATACTGTTGAGAATGGGAAATGTACCACTTCAGATGCGCAAAGAGAAGGTACAGGCACGAATCAACATGGGGGTATTGACTGAACAACATTACTCAGCTTGACAACAATAACCAGTGATGTAAAGTACTTAAGTAGAAATAGTTTAAAGTACTACTTTTACTTCATTACATTCCTAAAGAAAATAATGTACTTTTTACTCCCTACATTTTCCTTGACACCCAAAAGTACTCGTTACATTTGAAATGCTTAGCAGGACAGGAAAATGGTCCAATTCATGCCCTTATCAAAATAATACGTGGTTATCCCTACTGCCTCTGGTGGACTCACCAAACACAAATGCATCATTTGAAAATTATGTCTGAGTGTTGGAGTGTGCCCCTGGCTAGCCGGAAATTTAAAAAATGTTGCCGTCTGCTTTGCTTAATATAGGAAATTTGAAAATATTTATACTTTAACTTTTGATACTTAAGTATATTTAGAACCAAATACTTTTAGACTTTTAATCATGCTATATTTTACTCTGTAACTTTCACTTTTACTTCAGTAACTTTGTATGAAGGTGTCTATACTTTAACTCAAGTGTGACAGTTGGGTACTTTTTCCACCACTGACAATAACCTGTTAACGAGACACACGCACATCTCTCAATCTTGTTGACTCATCTCAGAACCCCAACCTGACTCACATTTTACCCTGCAATAACACAAAGAGAAAGACAAGGCGACAATTCCATATTTTCATGTGTTAGAATCTCTTATTGTGCAACTTTTTGTGTGAATGTATTTTATAGTAACGTTATGTACAGTTAAAGTCAGAAGTTAACATACACTTAGGTTGGAGTCATTAAAACTTATTTTTCAACCACTCCACAAGTTTCTTGTTAACAAACTATAGTTTTATAAGTCAGTTAGGACATCTACTTTGTGCATGACACAAGTCATTTTTCCAACAATTGTTTACAGACAGATTATTTCACTTATAATTCACTGTATCACAATTCCACTGGGTTAGAAGTTTACATACACGAAGTTGACTGTGCCTTTAAACAGCATGGAAAATTCCAGAAAATTATGTCATGGCTTTAGAAGCTTCTGATAGGCTAATTGACATAATTTGTGTCAATTGGAGGTGTACCTGTGGATGTGTTTCAAGGCCTACCTTCAAACTCAGTGCCTCTTTGCTTAAAATCATGGGAAAATCTAAAGATATCAGCCAAGACCTCAGAATGAAACTGTAGACCTCCACAAGTCTGGTTCATCCTTGGGAGAAATTTCCAAATGCCTGAAGGTACCACGTTCATCTCTACAAACAATAGTACGCAAGTATAAACACCATGGGACCACGCAGTCGTCGTACCGCTCAGGAAGGAGACGCGTTCTGTCTCACAGAGATGTACGTACTTTGGTGCGAAAAGTGCAAATCAATCCCAGAACAACAGCAAAGGATCTTGTGAAGATGCTGGAGGAAACAGGTACAAAAGTATCTATATCCACAGTAAAACGAGTCCTATATCGACATAACCTGAAAGGCCACTCAGCAAGGAAGAAGCCACTGCTCCAAAACCGCCATAAAAAAGCCAGACTACAGTTTGCAACTGCACATGGAGAAATGTCCTCTGGTCTGAAGAAACAAAAATAGAACTGTTTGGCCATAATGACAATCGTTATTTTGGAGGAAAAATGAGGAGGCTTACAAGTCGATGAACACCATCCTAACCGTGAAGTACAGGGTGGCAGCATAATATAATAATAATAATATATGCCATTTAGCAGACGCTTTTATGAGTCATGTGTGCATCATGTTGTGGGGCCATGCTCTTTGCTGACCACATCATGTTGTGGGGATGCTTTGCTGCAGGAGGTGCACATCACAAAATAGATGGTAAGAAAATTATGTGGATATATTGAAGCAACATCTCAAGACATCAGTCAGGAAGTTAAAGCTTGGTGGCAAATTGGTCTTCCAAATGGACAATGACCCCAAGCATACTTACAAAATTGTGGCAAAATGGCTTAAAGACAACAAAGTCAAGGTATTGGAGTGGCCATCACAAAGCCCTGAGCTCAATCCTATAGAACAGCTCTGTCAGGAGGAATAGGCCAAAATTAATCCAAAATATTGTGGGAAGCTTGTGGAGGCTACCCGAAACATTTGGCAATGCTACCAAATACTAATTGAGTGTATGTAAACTTCTGACCCATTGGGAATGTGATGAAAGAAATAAAAGCTGAAATAAATAATTATCTCTACTGTTATTCTGACATTTCACATTCTTACAATAAAGTGGTGATGCTAACTGACCAAGACAGGGAATTTTTACTAGGATTAATTTCAGGAATTGTGAAAAACTGAGTTTAAAGTATTTGGCTAAGGTGTATGTAAACTTCTGACTTCAACTGTATGTATGTAAACTTCTGACTTTGTCCGTCCGTCCGTCTGTTTGTCTCTGATGTACATTCTGTTAACTTTGCTTGTGTTTAAAACCATTGTGTGCAAGAGCATGAGAAATGACTATGTGTACATATCTGCATGGACATGGGTGTCTTAGTGTAACTTTGTGTGTACATAATGTGTGTGTATCAGTGGAGGGGAGGAAGGGGAGGATGACGGAATGGATGTGTTTGATACCATTCCGTTCACTCCATTCCAGACATTATTATGAGCCGTCCTCCCCTCAGCTGCCTCTACTGTTGCTTCTTTGATCAGAATGTCGGAATATGACATCCCTTTGTTTTAAACAGGTGTGGTAGTGTTTGCTTAGAGCTTGGCAGATTAAAGGTGGGGGCTTGTTCTTGCCTGTCTGCCTCTGAGTGTGAAATCCTTACCCACTGATTGTATGTAAACAAAGGTACACACACACAAAGATACACAGACACAAATGCTTGTGCACTCACACTCAAACACACACAGATGCATACACAAACTATAACTCACTTGAGCAGCCTCATGCCAGCGGTGGCTCCGAGGTAGACAGGTGTGAGGTGGTGCCTGGTTCTGGGGATGTCCCGCGTGGCCTGGTCCAGACAAGACTGGAGGCTTCTCCCTGCCTCTCGCTGTTGTCCCGCATAGCTAGAGATTCCTCCGCCTGCATAGCGGGAACACACAGACATACTTTATGGCAGAACAAACACCCCTCACCTGGGTGTCCATGCCCTGGTTCATGGAGCAGGATTAAGCCCAGGAAGGATTAAGCCCAGGCAGTGACCCAGGGATCAGGTCATGCATGCCTTCCCCCAACTCAGACCAGATCAAGCGAATTCCCTGCATTCTGTGGGGCATTGAAGCAGGAGGCAGAGCTTTCTGCTCAACACATTACATTGTGAGGGAGAAGTTGGGTAGTCTCACCCCTTGGAATGCTTCTGTTCCAACACACACAACTCACACACGCACACAAACTACTTTCCAATACAGTTAGCTTAGCTGGAGCCCGACGAATTCCAAGACAGACCAAACTGCCCAGGTGCTACCTTGAGTCTAACACCCTTGAACTCTTTGTTTCTAATACCCTGTGAGGTAGAGAGGAGGAAGAAGAAGTCGAGATTTCAGTGTTTGATCCCATCATGTTATACTGGTCAGAGAATCCCAGGATATTTAAAGGTCTTAACCCATGCGTTTGCTGAAAGACAGTAAAGTACAGTAAGTGAAGCATGTATTGTTTCCTGGCACTAGCGGTACAGGTGATGACAGATGGGAGGAGCTGTTGAGGAGTTGATGTTGCTGCTTCAATCAATCAAATGTATTTATAAATCCCTTTTTACATCAGCCGATGTCACAAAGTGCTATACAGAACTCCCTAGCTGCAACCTACTTGCACTGACTTCTCTGATAACTTACTGTGCTTACTATGACATGTAGTTGTCTGACCTAACGATCTAATGTATATGCTGTTTACATGTACTCTAGGAGAGCTGGTGTACTTACAAATACTTCACATGAATTAAAGCAGCCAACTACCGTGATCTATACAAACACGTAACTCTTCTAGGCATGACAGGACTGGAAAACCACACAGTGCACTGAGTCACTGCGGAACTATTGACAGATCCACCGTTGCTAGGCATCTATGTTTTTCTGCTTCTTTATCTCTGGCCTTGTGGGATGAGATACCGTAACCCACACGGCGTGAACACAGCACACAATGGGGACTGTTCTTTGCCAACTGGAGCACCCAAAAAGTTTTCTTGGGTTTAAGGTTTTGGGTAATACAGTATTTTACAATTATTATTGTTTAAAAAAAATATATTTTTTATTACCTTTATTTAACTAGGCAAGTCAGTTAAGAACAAATTTGTATTTTTAATGATGGCCTCGGAACAGTGGATTAACTGCCTTGTTCAGGGGCAGAATGACAGATTTTACCTTGTCAGCTCGGGGATTCAAACTAGCCACCTTTCGGTTACAAGTCCAATGCTAAAACCACTAGGCTACCTGCCACCCAATTTGCCTGCTCTTTGATAAACATTTCAGATGTAAATCTGTACTTTCTGGTACTTCAAATAATTGGTTACTCACTGGTAACACATGGTAATACTACTTGTTTTAAGGAACAAAAGAGTAATAACAATTTAATTACGATTCTACCAACTAATTTCTATGTAAACACTTGGTAAATAGCAGACAACCACCTGGAAGAATCCTTCCATTGGGATACTGTCTTACCCTTGGGGTGGCATTCAGTGTGCTGAGTGACCACACCCGTGCCATTCTGCTTGTCTGCCGGCCACTTGTAGATGTACATGGCTGTGTGAGAGGAGCCTGCGTCCAGGACTATCCCATACTGAGGAGAGGGTTGGAGAGAAGAGAAGAGAGGGAGATTAGAGACAAATCTTGATAAAAAAGAGCCGATTTAGAATAATCCCCAAGAAAAGACAACCTAATTGGGTATACTCCAAACCATAAAAGGTTACAAACGATCAGGTGTTTGAAATCCATCTATGCCAAGACATTTAATATGGATAGAGACATCTGGAAGACATTTAACTAGATTGAAGGCCTGTCCTCTGGCTTTTATGACATCGTGTATACATTTTGGCAGCAAGAATGTTGCTTGCATGTTTACGTCATGGTAAGATAGATGGAAAGTTGTAGAGGATGTGAAAGAGGATGAGGGAATTAATTAGGAGAAGTAAGAGGCCCTGTCTGGTCTGAGAACAACCCATGATTGAAAATCATGAAGGAACAGTTTAGAGCGTGTACGCTCCAATCCTGATTATGCTATGAATCATAAACTCCAAACATAGTAAATTGTGTGTAAATATTCAAATGATTAAGGCAACATTAACTTTCTAAGATACTGTCTTCTATTAAAACCCTTGGGCCAACATCCTGCATGAGGCCACTTTGTAATGATGACATTATTACAGCGGAACTTGCTATGACCAAAATATGCTGATCAAAAATATAAATGCAACATGTAAAGTGTTGGTCCCATGTTTCATGAGCTGAAATAAAAAATCTACATTATATGTACACAAAAAAAGCTTATTTCTTATGAGCACAAATTAGTTTACATCCCTGTTAGAGAGCATTTCTCATTTGCCAAGATAATCTATCCACCTGACAGGTGAGGCAAATCAAGAAGCTGTTTAAACGGCATGATCATTATAAAGGTGCACCTTGTGCTGGGGACAATAAAAGGCTACTCTAAAATGTGCAGTTTTATCACACAAAACAATGCCACAGATGTCTCAAGTTTTGAGGGAGTGTGCAATTGGCATGCAGATTGCAAGGAACAACCACCAGAGCTGTTGCCAGAAAATTGAATGTTAATTTCTTTACCACAAGCAGCCTCCAACATCATTTTAGAGAATTTGGCAGTACTTCCAACTGGTCTCATAACCGCAGACAACGTGTAACCACGCCAGCCCAGGACTTCTTCACCTGCGGGATCATCTGAGACCAGCCACACGGACAGCTGATGAAACTGAGGAGTGTTTCTGTCTGTAATTTAAAAAACTAATTCTGATTGGCAGGTCCTGGATCCCAAGTGGGTGGAACCACCCATGCATGCGCTCCTGCCGTCATGTGAAATCCATAGATTAATTCATTTATTTAAATTGACTGATTTTCCTTGTAACTCAGTAAATTTGTTGAAATTGCGTCTTTATTGCATTTGCGTTTATATTTTTCTTCAGTGTAGTTATACATCACGAAACAAATATCATATAAACCAGTCAGATGCCAAACACAGTCAGGTAATTATACAAGTTTCAACAGCAGTGTCAGAGAAAGAGAGGCAGCAATTAAAATATGTAACTATGGGTGTAGGACCCAAGAGCAAAGGTAAGGCAGGTGGAAGGGGGTGTTTGGGAATAGCCTACGGCAGTGGTTCCCAAACGTTTTATGATCGTGTACCCCTTCAAACACTCAACCTCCAGCTGCGTACCCCCTCTAGCACCAGGGTCAGCACACTCTCAAATGTTATTTTTTTGCCATCATTGTAAGCCTGCCACACACAAAACTATACGACACGTTTATTAAACATAAGAATGAGTGTGAGTTTGTCACAACCCGGCTCGTGGGAAGTGACAAAGAGCTCTTTTAGGACCAGGGCACACATAATAATATAATAATAATAATCAATAATTTTGTTCTTATTTAGCCATCTTACATATAAAACCTTATTTGTTCATCAACAATTGTGAATAACTCACCACAGGCTAATGAGAAGGGTGTGCTTGAAAGAATGTACATAGACTCTCTCCAGACTCTCTCCAATACAACCCAACATTGCAGAGTTCAGTCTTAAATCATTTCCCACACAGTCTGTGCCTGTATTTAGTTTTTATGCTAGTGAGGGCTGAGAATCCACTCTCACATAGGTACATGGTTGCAAAGGGCATCATTGTCTTAACAGTGCAATTTGCCAAGGCAGGATACTCTGAGCGCAGCCCTATCCAGAAATCTGACAGTGGCTTCTGATTCAATTCAGTTTTCACAGAAGCGCTTGTTGCAATTTCGATGAGGCTCTCTTGTTCAGATATCGGTAAGTGGACTGGAGGCAGGGCATTAAAGGGATAACGAATCCAGTTGTTTGTGTTGTCTGTTTCGGGAAAATACCTGTGTAATTGCGCACCCTGCTCACTCACTCGCTATATCACATTTGACATGGTCTGTAAGCTTGAGTTCATTTGCACACAAAAAAAATCATACAATGATGAAAATACCTGTGTGTTGTCCTTGTTAATGCAGATAGAGAAGAGCTCCAATTTCTTAGTCATAGCCTTCATTTTGTCCCGCACATTGAACATAGTTGAGGAGAGTCCCTGTAACCCTAGATTCAGATCTTTCAGGCAAGAAAAAACATCACCCAGATAGGCCTGTTGTGTGAGAAACTCGTCATCATGCAAGCGGTCAGACAAGTGAGAATTATGGTCAGTAAAGAAAATGTTAAAAACTTGTTAATACTTTTCCCTTTGATAACCAGCGCACTTCTGTATGTTGTAAAAGCGTAACATGGTCACTGCCCATATCATTGCATTATGCCTTTAATATACACAAGAGTTCAGGGGCCTTGCTTTAACAAAGTTAACCATTTTCACTGTAGTGTCCAAAACGTCTTTCAAGCTGTCAGGCATTCCCTTGGCAGCAAGAGCCACTCTGTGGATGCTGCAGTGTACCCAAGTGGCGTCGGGAGCAACTGCTTGCACGCACATTACCACTCCACTATGTCTCCCTGTCATGGCTTTTGCGCCATCGGTAGAGATACCAACACATATTGACCACCAAAGTCCATTTGACATCACAAAGCTGTCCAGTACTTAAAAACGATCCTCTCCTGTTGTCCTGGTTTCCAGTGGTTTGCAGAAGATAATGTCTTCCTTAATTGACCCACCATAAACATAACGGACATATACCAGGACTGCAATGCCTGTCGACTCATCCAGCCGTAACGCATAGAATTCACTGGCTTGTATGCGAAACAGTAATTGTTTCAAAACATCTCCAGCCATGTCACTGATGCATCGTGATACAGTGTTGTTTGATGAAGGCATTGTCTGTATAGGTTTTATGGCCTTTTCCCCCAGCATTGTCCCAGCCATATCTGCAGCAGCAGGAAGAATTAAGTCCTACACAATAGTATGGGGCTTGCCTGTCCTAGCCACTTGGGTCTAGAAGTGTCTTATATGGTGAGCTACCTTCTTATTAAATAGTATCTGTTGCTTTTATACATGTCTTACTACTCGAAAGTCATCTTAATTCTTGCTCAAAAAAATCCTGAGGCTTATTTTTCAAATTGGCATGTTTTGTCTCTAAATGTCTGCGCAAGAGTGAAGGTTTCATCGAGTTGTGAGATAGTATTTCTCGTCATATTTGCGCCTCTTCGATGGGCCAACGTCCCTGTCTGTTGTTCGCTGCTTTCCTGGGTAAGGGGGCAGTAGCTCTTCGGCTGCATCATATTCCCAACTGTCAGTGTCCATGCTAGCCGGGCTAGCAACAAATGTAAAATGACTGATGCTAGCATTGGATGTGCTCGTGAAAGCAGAACAGCTTGTGTCGTTGACAGGTGCAGGTATAGTACTGCTGGTAGTAGCAGTACTGCCAGTAGAGCTGGTATGTGTCTCTATGGATGCTGGCCTTACTTATTTTTAACCATTCATCCATTTTCGAGCAAACGGAATAAGCAGCAGCTACGTTTGGCTACATACGGACCGGACCGTTAGTGGAATTCCCGCGAAAGAGGGAATTATTTGACTAGGCTACCTGTTTTTGACATTGCGTTGTTATTTCCCTGAACACTAGATGGTTTCATTTAATTTTTGGCAGTGAAACGAGGCTAATCAGGCGAGAAAAAAACATCACCCAAATGTATAGCCCTGTTGGAAGATCTGAATGGACTGTTTGAAAATGTGAATCACATTTTTATTTGGCATACCACCGACGCCATTGCGTGTTTGGGATGCAGTCTTTTGGGAATAGCTGGACTACAGTATTGAAGACCTCATGGTAAATTTGCATGTGTTTGTGTGTAAGTATTTACATGGTAATACACATATATACAGTCAGGTTCATAATTATTGACACCCTTGATAAAGATGAGGAAAAAAATACTGAAAACAATTAAGAATACAATGCTGAACTAATCATTTTCTAATTGTATACTAATACAAATGTTCTGAAAGTAGATTTTGTTTGAGAAGTAATACTTTTTTTTAAGATAGAGGTCAAAATCATTGCCACCCCTATTTTCAATACTGAGCATTTTTCTAAAATATTTTATGTGATAGGAGAACACGCTGGGAGGGATATTAGACCATTCCTCCATACAGAATCTTTCCAGATCCTTGATATCCTTCATCTGTTCTTATGGACAGCCCTCTTCAATTCAAACCACAGATTTTAAATTGGGTTCAAGTCCGGAGACTGAGATGGCCCTTGCAAAATTTTGATTTTTGTTGTCAATTCACCATTTTTTTGTGGATTTTGATGTGTACTTGTGGTTATTGTCTTGCTGGAAGATCCACTTGTAGCCAAGTTTGGAGGACCTTAAACATGTATACTCTGCATGTGCTTAATTCTACAGCTAGAGGACTCCTGATATCTCCAGGAGTGAGAAATATATCTTTTTGTTTATATCTGTTGTGGTCCAGTACTGTATTTTTACTAGCTCGGGCAATCTACTTTAAGTATTGCCTGTCTTTCCAGTGGGCTACATGGTGTGTGAACTGCTGACTGCTCATAATTTGCAGATAGTTGTGGACACAGGAACCAGAATTAAGGGGCAGGGCAATTTGCCAACTTGTTTTGGTAATCAGTGGCTGTATTGGAGGGGGAGTGGTTTCACCTCTGCCTAGGCAATTAGCAATTAGTGTTAGTACTTCAGTCTTCCATGGTCAGCTCAGCTGAAAGTGGCGGTTGTGTCAGTGGCGCCTAAAATAAAGACCGTTGTTTGAGTAAGGAAGGTAGGCCGGAAAGGGAGGGAGGGAGGGAGGGAGGCAGGCAGGCTGGCAGGCAGGCAGGCAGGCAGGCAGGCAGGCAGGCAGGCAGGCAGGCAGGCAGGCAGGCAGGCAGGCAGGCAGGCAGGCAGGCAGGCAGGCAGGCTCTACACCACTCTCTCACTTGAGTATCTTACAAAGATATTTTCAGATCTCAATCTTGACACTTTGATAAGCTAATTTCCTGACGATGGCTCACCACACTTTGTACTTGGCGACTTCAACCTCCCGACGACTGCATTCGATTAATTTAATTCCATTTCTTTCCCCTCCTTGCCTCCTTGACCCTTTCCCAATCTCCTCCAACTGACAAGGCAGGCACTACGCTTGACCTCATCTTTACTAGAGGCTGCTCGCCTCCGAATCTCACTGCAACCGACCTCCAGGTCTCTGATCACTACTTGTTTCCTTTTCAGTCTCCCTTTCCTCCAACTCTAACCACTCAGCCACTACCTAGGTCACCCGCCGTCGCAATCTTCGCTCTCTCTCCCACTACCCTCCTCTTCTATCCTATCATCTCTCCCTTCTGCTAAATCCTTCTCCCTCCCACCTCCTGACTCTGCCTCTTCTACCTTACTATCCTCTCTTTCCGCATACCATGACTCGCACTGTCCGCTTTCCTCCCGGGTGGCTCGGCCCTCCCTTCCTGCTCCTTGGCTGAGTAACTCATTGCAAGCTTAGAGCTGGGCTACGGGCAGCTGAGCGAAAATGGAGAAAAGTAATCTTCCGGTGTGGTGTACCTATCCTTTTGCTCCCTCTCTACCTTCTCTTCCTCAGCATCTGCTGCTAAAGCCAATGTCTACAACTCTAAATTTCAAGCTTCTGCTTCTAACCCTAGGAAACTATTTTCTCCTCCCTCTTTAATCTCCCTCCCCTCCCTCCATACAGACAACTTTGTCAACCACTTTGACATGCTACTCATTCACTCAGCCTATTGAGTCCACTCTCAATGAACCTGCCTGCTGGACCCCAGACCTTCTCTCATTCCTCACTTCCCTCATCAACTCATCCCTGACCACTGGTTGTGACACCTCGGTCTTCAAAATGGCCCGAGTCGCTCCCCTCCTCAAACACACAACACGACTCCTGACGTCAAAAACAATAGACCTATTCCTTTGTTTTCTTTCCCAAACACTTGAGTGTGCGGTCTCTAAACTCTCTCTCACAAAGATCTTCTTGACCCTAACCAGACAGGCTTCAAGATGGTTCACTCAATCGAGACTGCTCTGTGTCATGGAGGCTCACCACAATGCCAAAGCTGACTCTCCTCTGTTATCATCCTCCTAGATCGATCTGCTGCCTTCAACACCATGAACCATCATATCCTCTCCACTCTCTGTTTTGGGCGTCTCAGCCTCTGCACACTCTTGGATTGCATCAAACCTGGCAGGCCGCTCCTACCAGGTGACGTGGAGAGGATCTGTGTCTGCACCACATACTCTCACAACTGGTGTCCCTCAGTGCTCGGTTCTAGGCCCTCTTCTCTCTATACACCAAGTCACTCAGCGCCGTCATATCCTCACATCGTCTCTCTTATCATTGCTATGCTCAACTATTTTTCTCCTTCCCCCCCTTCTAACACCAAGGTGGCAACACTCATCTCTGCGTGCCTGGCAGATATCTCAACTTGGATGTCAGCACACCACCTCAAGCTCAACCTCGACAAGACAGAGCTGCTCTTCCTGCCAGGGACGGCCTGCCAGCTCAAATAACTCCATCTCGGTTGACAACTCCACAATGTCACCCTCCCAGAGTGCAAAGAAAATTGGTGTGACCCTGGACAACACCCTATTGTTCTCTGCAAACATCAAAGCAGTGACTCGCTCCTGCAGGTTCATGCTCTACAACATCTGTAGAGTACGACCCTACCTTACACAGGAAGTGGCGCAGGTCCTAATCCAGGCACTTGTCCTCTCCCATCTGGACTACTGCAACTCCTTGTTTGGGCTCCCCGCAACTTATACAGGGCGCTGCAGCCTGCCTGGTTTTCAACCTTCCCAAGTTCACTCATGTCACCCCGCTCCTCCCCACACTCCACTGGTTTCCAGTCGAAGCTCGCATCCACTACAAGACCATGGTGCTTACCTACGGAACAGCAAGAGGAACTGCTACTCCCTACTTTCAGACCACGCTCAAACCCTACACCCCAGCACTCCGTTGTGCCACCTCCAGTCTCTTTGCCCTCCCACCCATACAGAGTCCATGCATATCTTTTGAAAACATCTGGAACCTTACCTCTTCAAACAGTATCTTAAATAATCCTCCTCACCTTTTTGTGGCAGAGCTGGGAAGAGTTGGTTATCATTTTGTATTGAGCATACATCTCCATACCCCTTGATTAATTGCGTGACATAATTTGACTGTTTTATATCATTCATAACCAAACGTTCCTAAAACATTATCTACACGAGAACTGGTTTATCTTCTCCGTATATTGGCGTCTAGCCATATTATTTGCCGTAATATGTTGTGCCTCTTCTGGATGATAAAATTGGAATAGTAGCCAACTCTGTAAAGCCTCATTTTAAAAAAGAGGATCATTTAAACAGGGCTCCATTGTCAAGTGACTGGAAATGTATGATTTTATTCTGTATAACAGCAAAGAGACCCATTTGAAACACCGGATGTGTCTCTCTTAGTAGCCTACTGGATAACCAGTTAGGATTTAGTGCCTTCGGAGTATTCAGACCCCTTGACATTTTCCACATTTGGGTCCATTACAGCTTTACTCTAAAATGGATTATGTATAATTTTTGAAATCCTCAATCTACACACAATACCAAAGCAATAATGGGTTTTTGGAATTTTTTTGCAAACCTTATTTACATAAGTATTAGGACCATTTGCTATGAGACTCGAAATTGAGCTCCGGTGTATCCTGTTTCCCTTGATCATCCTTGATATTTCTACAGCTTGATTGGAGTCCACCTGTGGTAAAATCAATTGATTGGACATGATTTGGAAAGGCACATGCCTGTCTATATAAAGGTCCCACAGTTGACAGTGCATGTCAGAGCAAAAACCAAGCCATGAGGTGGAAGGAATTGTCCGTAGAGCTCAGAGACAGGATTGTGTAGAGGCTCAGATCTGGGGAAGGGTACCACAACATTTCTGCAGCATTGAAGGTCCCCAAGAACACAGTGGCTTCCATTCTTAAATGGAAGAAGTTTGGAACCACCAAGACTCTTCCTAGAGCTGGCCGTTCGGCCAAACTGAGCAATCGGGGGAGAAGGGCCTTGGTCAGGGAGGTTACCAAGAACCCGATGGTCACTCTGATAGAGCTCTAGAGTTCCTCTGTGGAGATGGGAGAACCTTCCAGAAGGACAACCATCTCTGCAGCACTCTACCAATCAGGCCTTTATGGAAGAAGCCACTTCTCGGGAAAAGGCATGACAACACACTTGGAGTTTGCCAAAAGGCACCTAAATATTCTCGGACTATGAGAAGCAAGATTCTCTGGTGTGATTAAACCAGGTTTGAACTCTTTGACCTGAATGCCAAGCTTCACGTCTGGAGGAAACCTGGCCCCATCCTTACGGTGAAGCATGGTGGTGGCAGCATCATGCTGTGGGGATGTGTTTCAACGGCAGGGACTGGGAGATTAGTTTTTGAGGGAAAGAAGAATGGATCAAAGTATAGAGAGATCAATGATAACCTGCTCCAGAGCACCCAGGACCTCAGACTGGGGCGAAGGTTCACCTTCCAGCAGGACAACGACCCTAAGCACGCACCAAAGACAAACGCAGGTGTGACTTTGGGACAAGTATGTCCGGGTTTTTAAGCGTCCATACATCAACCAGTGCCAACGTGTCCATAATTCATAATATGAGCGCCAGAGGGTGAAAATGAGCAGTATTATTGCCTTTACGGTCTATTGATGTACTTAATAGTGTGCACCTTTCTGATTCAGAGGGATTGGGTTAAATGCAGAAGACATGAGAACTGAATGCATTTATGAATGCGTTCAGTTGTGCAACTGACTAGGTATCCCCTTTCCTAGTTACCTACCATTGTAAAATAGTTGAGTCAAATTAGATTCTTATAAATACACAATGACCAAAAGTATGTGGATACCTGCATCCAATTCCAAAATCATGGGCATTAATATAGAGTCGCCCTCCCCCCTTTGCTGCTATAACAGTCTCCACTCTTCTGGGAAGGCTTTCCACCAGATGTTGGAACATTGCTGCGGGGACTTGCTTCCATTCAGCCACGAGCATAGTGAGGTCCGACACTGATGTTGGGCAATTTGGCCCGACTCGCATTCAGCATTCCAATTCATCCCAAAGGTGTTCGATGGGGTTGAGGTCTGGGCTCTGTGCAGGCCAGTAAAGTTCTTCTACACTAATCAACAAATCATTTCAGTGGAAACCAACCTCCAGCTACTGAAAATTAACAAACGTGATTTAGCTCGCCCGCATGCGGTTTGGAGGGGGTTCACACATTAAAATACCTTAATATAAGGGGCACAACTTTGGTTTTAAAGTGGGGGGGACATAACTTTGCAAAGGGTCTGACATCTAAAGCAAATTTACTGCATTTCTACACAATCCAATATAACCAATGGCCCTTCTAGCCCTCTCTATTTAGAACAAACAATTTGAAAAAATGCACCCAGACATCAAGCTAGGTAAGAGATCGTTAAATATGTTTAAGTGATTGATAAGACTGAACTAGATAAAAAGTAATTCAATAATCAATATCGTGGGCACTTCATTAAAGATATTGAATGATTTTCCTGAAGACAAAATATGTAATCCTTGTCCTTTAGCCATGTAAAAATTATTTTCTTATTATCAGCATAAACAGTGGAATTATAGCTAGCTATACTTGATACACTGATTACCATGATGGGTTACATTTTAAGATACTCATCGTTGTCCTTTCAACCATTTTGAGATACTTCTCCATACTAACTCTAAGTAGACCTCCAGTTGTCCTCCAATACCCCTCCAACAAAAACACATAACATTGAGATGGGTCTTCATATATTTTCACATTTTGACTCCACACATTATGTAAGGTACACTACATAAACAGCTACAATGAAAGTAGTATTGATCAACCCTTAAGCTTCTAAGTGGGCATGTATTCACACGACATACAAAATAAATACAAATCCCTCATGTTCCTCTTTCACCTCCCCCCCTTTCCCCTTTGATGCTTCCTGTGTGAATCTGTCCTGTACTGATGCACCAGTGAGAGAGCGACCTTATTGGTGCCTCTGTAGTGGTAATTCCCTTTAATGCAGGTTATTGGTCAGTGACTGTCTCTACGCAATACAAAGAAAAAAAATATATAGTCTTGGCCAGACTTAATTGTGCTCTAGTCAACCACAAATGTAATATTTTAAACAAGGTGTGTATAAAAAAAGAAGAAGATTAAATCTATATAATAACACGAATCATGATTCCATTGGTAAGTCCAATTTATTAGGTACACCCATCTAGTACTAGGTTGGATTCCACTTTACATCCAGAACAGTCTGAATTCTCCGGGGCCTAGAAATGTTGCTCAATTGGTATCAAGGGACCTAACATGTGCCAGGAAAACATTCCCTACACCATTACACCACCAGCCTGTACCGTTGACACCGGGCAGGATGGGGCCATGGACACATGCAGCTTACGCTAAATCCTGATTCTGCCATCAGCATTATGCAAAGAAACCGGGAGTTGTCAGACCAGCAATGTTTTTCCACTCCTCAATTGTCCAGTGTTGGTGATCGGTTGCCCACTGGAGCCTCTTGTTTATAGCTGATCCGTGACAAGGACGATGTTCTGAGATGCCGTGCTGCACACCACTGTTGTACTTAATTGTTTATTTCTTGTTTGTGGCCCGCCTGTTAGTTTGCATGATTGTCATTCTCCTTCGAACCTGTCATCAACAAGCTGTTTTTGCCCACAGGACTGCTGCTGACTGGATGTGTGTGAAAAGCCCAGGAGGCCGGCTGCTTCTGAGATACTGGAACTGACGCGCCTGGCACCGATGATCATACCACGCTCAGTCGCTTAGGTCACTTGTTTTGCCCATTCTAACGTCCTTTCGAAACAGTAACTGAATGCTTCAATGCCTGTCTGCCTGCTTTCTGTAGCAGGGCTCGGCCAAGTGACTACAGTTGAAGTCAGAAGTTTACATACATCTTAGCCAAATACATTCAAACTCAGTTTTTCACAAATCCTGATATTTAATCCTTGTAAATATTCTAGGATCACCACTTTATTTTAAGAATGTGAAATCAGAATAATAATAATCAGAATAATAGAGTGAATTATTTATTTCATCACATTCCCATTGGGTCAGAAGTTTACATACACGCAATTAGTATTTGGTAGCATTACATTTAAATTGTTTAACTTGGGTCAAATGTTTCGGGTAGCCTCCCACAGGATTCCCACAATAAATTGGGTGAATGTTGGCCCATTCCTCCTGACAGAGCTGGTGTAATTGAGTCAGGTTTGTAGGCCTCCTTGCTCACACACACTTTTTCAGTTCTGCCCACAAATTCTATAGGATTGAGGTCAGGGCTTTGTGATGGCCACTCCAATACCTTGACTTTGTTTTCCAAAGTTGTGGCAAAATGGCTTAAGGACGACCCATTTGCGACCAAGCTTTAACTTCCTGACTGATGTCTTGAGAAGTTGCTTCATTATATCCACATAATTTCCTTTCCTTATGACGCCATTATCTTGTGAAGTGCAAAAGTCCCTCCTGCAGCAAAGAACCCCCACAACATGATGCTGCCACTCCCGTGCTTCACGGTTGGGATGGTTTTCTTCAGCTTGCAATCCTCCCCCTTTTTTCCTCCAAACATAACGATGGTCATTATGGCCAAACAGTTCTATTTTTGTTTCATCAGACCAGAGGACATTTCTCCAAAAAGTACGATATTTGTCCCCATGTGCAGTTGCAAACCGTAGTCTGGCTTTTTTTATGGCTGTTTTGGAGCAGTGGCTTCTTCCTTGCTGAGCAGCCTTTCAGGTTATGTCGATATATGACTCATTTTACTGTGGATATGGATACTTTGCTGCTGTTCTGGCAATGATTTGTACTTTTCGCACCAAAGCATGTTCATCTCTGGGAGACAGAACGCGTCTCCTTCCTGAGTGGTAAGACGGCTGCGTGGTCCCATGGTGTTTATACTTGCATACTATTGTTTGTAGAGATGAATGTGGTACCTTCAGGCATTTGGAAATTGCTCCCAAGGATGAACTAGACTTGTGGAGGTCTACAATTGTTTATACTTGCATACTATTGTTTGTAGAGATGAATGTGGTACCTTCAGGCATTTGGAAATTGCTCCCAAGGATGAACTAGACTTGTGGAGGTCTACAATTGTTTTTCTGAAGTCTTGGCTGATTTCTTTTGGTTTTCCAATGATGTCAAGCAAAGGGGCACTGGGTTTGAAGGTAGGCCTTGAAATACATCCACAGGTAAACCTCCAATTGACTCAAATTATGTAAATGATCCTGTCAGAAGCTTCTAAAGCCATGACATCCTTTTCTGGAATATTCCAAGCTGTTTAAAGGCACAGTCAACTTTGTATGTAAACTTCTGACTGGAATTGTGATATACTGAATTATAAGTGAAATAATCTCTGTAAACAATTGTTGGAAAAATTACTTGTGTCATGCACAAAGTAGATGTCCTAACCGACTTACAAAAACCAAAGTTTGTTAACAAGAAATTTGTGGAGTGGTTGAAAAACAAGTTTTAATGACTCCAACCTAAGTGTATGTAAACTTCCGACTTCAACTGTATCTGTAGGAGTGAACAATTTTATTGAAAGGGGTACTTAATAACCTGGCTACTGAGTGTATATTTCCCAACTAGGATGAAATGACTTTTTCTTCAAATTCCTTTATTATTATAATTGTTTTTTTGAGTGTTTGAAGTAAATATAGTAAATATTATTAATGAGCCCTGTCTAGGTCTGCTTCTGCCTTCTGACACACAACAGGTGTAGACCTTACAGTGAAATGCTTACTTACAAGCCCATAACCATCAATGCAGTTAAGGAAAATAACTAGAGTAAAAAATAGATAAGTAAAATACCAAAGAACAAAAATATATATTGTCACATTAAAATATATTGTCCTGGCTAGTGTGATAGACCTCTTGTTTTTTTTAAAGGGATAGGTTATCCCTCTCAGAGTCAATAACAAAGGAAAAACAACAAAAACACTTGCCATCACTGTGTTAATTGAAAATAAAATGAATTGGATTATTTAGGAATTAGGCATCTATAGTACAGATGCAGGCATACAACCACTGAAGTAGCCTACAGTTATATTATATAGCACACAACCACCGATAGGGGCGTACTGGTTTTCTCCCACGGGGACAAAACGGGCAGCTCACTAAGAGCAGGGTGGTATAATGACTTGTAACATCAATGCAATATAGGCACCAGTAGAGCCAAAGCGAGTGCGTCCATTTATCGGCTACATGTTCAGTTGGCCTAGCTAAATTTCTTGTACATTCCACCTTTGGATTCAGTGAATTCATCTTTCATGCATCTTTCTTTCGACACCAAACCCACCACTGGTGTGCGTGGGCAAAGAGCTCGATCTTCATGTCATCTAACAAATGTAAATGCTTGGAGATTGCTAAACAGCATTGGCACTTGGATTGGAATCAGATCACATGAAAAGAGCTATTTTACATACAATATAGCTCAGTATGTATGAATTTTATACAGGGTGCCAATCATTTTTGACCTGATTGCCATGTCTCTCAGAGCATTCATGCATATGTGAACCTGCGAAAAGGAAACGTGATACTAACATCATAAGTAAGTAGCCTAGGACAAGACTTGGCTTGTGCAAGCCTGAACAGCTCATAGGAGCAGGAGCCTATTTACGGTTTTTGTAGCGTGAGAATGCTTGATTACCATTTACTCCCAATCTACAGTGCATTTGGAAAGTATTCAGACCTCTTGCCTTGTTCCACATTGTTACATTACAGCCTTATTCTGAAATGTATTCAATTGTTTCCCCCCCATCAATCTACACACAATACCCCACGATGACAAAGCAACAACAGGTTTTTAGACATTTACCACCCCACCCCCCCCAAAAATATTGATTTAATATACATAGGTGTTCAGACTCTTAACTCAGTACTTTGTGGAAGCACCTTTGGTAGTGATTACAGCCTCGAGTCTTTTTGGGAATGACGCTACAAGCTTGGCACACTTGTATTTGGGGAGTTTCTCCCATTCTTCTCTGCAGATCCTCTCAAGGTCTGTCAGGTTTGACAGGGAGCGCCGCTGCACAGCTATTTTCAGGCCTTTCCAGAGATGTTGGATCAGGTTCAAGTCCAGGCTCTGGGCTGGGCCACTCAAGGACATTCATAGACTTGTCTCCTGCGTTGTTTTGGCTTAGTGAACCTTCACCCCAGTCAGAGGTCCTGAGCACTCTGGAGCAGGTTTTCATCAAGGATCTCTGTACTTTGCGCCATTCATCTTTCCCTCGATCTGGACTAGTCTATCCAGTCCCTGCCACTGAAAAACATCCCCACAGCATTATGCTGCCACCACCATGCTTCACCGTAGGGATGGTGCCAGGTTTCCTCCAGACGTGAGGATTGGCATTCAGGCCAACGAGTTCAATCTTGGTTTCATTTGACCAGAGAACCTTGTTTCTCATGTCCTGAGAGTCCTTTAGGTGCCTTTTGGTAAACTCCAAGCAGGGTGTCATGTGCCTTTTACTGAGTGGCTTCCATTTGGCCACTCTACCATAAAGCCCTTATTGGCGGTGTGCTGCAGAGATGGTTGTCCTTCTGGCAGGTTCTCCCAGCTCCACAGAGGAACTTTGGAGCTTTGTCAGAGTCATTATCGGGTTCTTGGTAACCTCCTTGACGAAAGGCCTTCTCCCCTGTTTGCTCAGTTTGGTCGGGCGGACAGCTCTAGGTAGAGTAACTTATTCCACTTAGAATGATGGACTCCACTGTGTTCTTGGGGATCTTCAGAGCTGCAGAAATGTTTTGATACCCTTCCCCACATCTGTGCCTCAACACAATTCTGTCTTGGAGCTCTGTAGACAATTCATCTGACATACACTATCAACTGTTCGACCTTATATAGACAGGTGTGCCTTCCCAAATCATGTCCAATCAACTTATCACAGGTGGACTCCAATGAATTTGTAGAAACATCAAGGATGACCAATGGAAACCGGATGCACCTGAGCTCAATTACGAGTCTCATAGCAAAGGATCTGAATACGTATGTAAATAAGTTTTTTTTTTTTTTGCGAAAATGTCTAAACCTGTTATCGCTTTGTCATTATGGGGTATTGCGTGTAGATTGATGAAAACATGTATTTAATGCATTTTAGAACAAGGCTGTAATGTAACAATGTGGAAAAAGGGGAAGGGGTCTGAATACTTTCCGAATGCAGTGAAGCTCTAATGCTGAGAGCCAAGCAGAGATGCATTGGGTCCCATTTTTACAGTATTTGGTACGACTCGGCAGGGGATCTAACTCCCAACCTTCAAACCACAAGGTCACTGAGTTGGTTTGCATACTGTGCATAGCTGAAATTATATTTAACTGAAGTGCTGTCTCTGTACATTTATCTGGCACTAAATGGAATAGAAACAGCTGATTGGCATGGCCGGCATGTTCCACCCCAGGATTACAACTTCCTGTTTTGACCTCCCAATAAACCCCCCCAAAACGCTTCAGTTGAAAACGAGCTCACCCGATGACATGTTTGATGGGGCGGGGGTGGAACAGGATGAGACCTTCAAACTTTTTCTAAACAAACTGACTGTTAACCATTTCACCAGCTAACAGGAAGCTGTGGTTGATGGCTTCGGTATGGGGGGAAGAGAGCGAGCCGGTAGGGGCGACACACAGAAAACCAATAGTAGTCTCTAGCTGTGATGATAGGTTTTCCGATTTTTAAACAAAGATTTCTCAATTACACAAACTCACCCAATGAGAGGCAGAGAAGGAAGAAGAGTCTTCCAAAAACAGAGCAACATGGATATGCAACTAAATTAACATAATGAATATGCCCCATTGACAAAAAAATACAGCAGTAGTCATTCGTATGGTTCTACGGTGTGATCAGACAGAACTGCAAGACCAGTCCTCCACAAAGAGCTGCTTTCCTGTTTTTCCATTGACAACACCATATAGGGTATTCATACAACTTGAAGGGTATTCATAACATTTATATGAGGACCAGTAGAGGTTTGATTCACATTCTTTATATACACAGACGGTCAATAACCCATACAAGAAGTAGTAGTTATCTGTTATGGTTCAAGGCATTCAACTACTCTTCCCTTTGAGGCTCTTAAATTCACCCAAACATACACAGGGTTGTGCCATTGGCAACGTCTGTTCGAGCAAACAGAGGCTCCTTTCAGCATTGCACAAAGAGCCAGGCATGCATTAGGGTATGTGACTGTTAAAATGCAAACACTTCACTATACCTGACCACACATCATGTTGCCCACATTGTGTTGTTAGTTTACATGTCATCCGTGTAAAGATCATTTTGAAGAAGTCCAGGCGACTGCTCCATGAGCAGTGAAGAGAACACAGAGAAAGTGAGAAAGCAGACACCACCAATAGGATATTTCAGATGAAGGTAATATAGTTCCAAGGACCCTGGCTGCAATGTAATGCAGGCCTATGTCAGTGAGGCATAGTTTCTGTGGAGGTCAAAGCTTCACTTGTGAAAACAGAAGGCATGTAGATGCACACACACACACACTACATTGGAGGTTGACCGATTACAATATTTCAATGCCGATACCGATTATTGAAGGACCAAAAAAGCTGCTACCGATTAATTGGACAGTTTTTATATATATATTTGTAACAATGACAATTACAACAATACTGAATGAACACTTATTTGAACTTAACATAATACATAAATAAATAATGAAACATGTTCAATTTGGTTTAAATAATGCAAAAACATAGTGTTGGAGAAGAAAGTAAAAGTGCAATATGTGCCATGTAAGAAAGCTAACGTTTAAGTTCCTTGCTCAGAACATATGAAAGCTGGTGGTTCCTTTTAACATGAGTCTTCAATATTCCCAGTTAAGAAGTTTTAGGTTGTAGTTATTATAGGAATTATAGGACTATTTCTCTCTATGCCATTTGTATTTAATATACCTTTGACTATTGGATGTTCTTATAGGCACTTTAGTATTGCCAGCATAATCTCGGGAGTTGATAGGCTTGAAGTCATAAACAGCGCTGTGCATCCCACATTGCTAAGAGCGCTGTGCATCCCACATTGCTAAGAGCTGCTGTTTGAATGAATGCTTACAAGCCTGCTGCTGCCTACCACCGCTCAGTCAGACTACTCTATTATATATCAAATCATAGACTTAATTATAATATAATAAAACACACAGAAATACGAGCCTTAGGTAATTAATATGGTCAAATCCGGCAACTATCATTTCAAAAACAAAACGTTTATTCTTTCAGTGAAATACGGAACCGTTCCATATTTTGTCAAACGGGTGGCATCCATAAGTCTAAATATTGCTGTTACATTGCACAACCTTCAATGTTATGTCAGAATTATGTAAAATTCTGGTAAATTAATGATGGTCTTTGTTAGGAAGAAATGGTGTTCGCAACGAGCCAGGCGGCCCAAACTGCTGCATATACCCTGACTGTGCTTGCACAGAACGCAAGAGAAGTGACACAATTTCTCTAGTTAATATTGCCTGTTAACATACATTTATTTTAACTAAATATGCAGGTTTAAAAAATACATAGGTATTGATTATCAGAAAGGCATTGATGTTTATGGTTTGGTACATTGGAGCAACGACAGTGCTTTTTTTGCGAATGCGCTTGTTAAATCATCACCCGTTTGGCAAGGTAGGCTGTGATTCGATGATAAATTAACGGGCACCTCATTGATTATTTGTAACGCGGGACAAGCTAGTTAAACTAGTAATATCATCAACCATGTGTAGTTAACTAGTGATTGTTAAGATTGATTGTTTTTTACAAGATAAGTTTAATGCTAGCTAGCAACTTACAGTGGGGCAAAAAAAGTATTTAGTCAGCCACCAATTGTGCAAGTTCTCCCACTTAAAAATATGAGAGGCCGGTAATTTTCATCATAGGTACACTTCAACTATGACAGACAAAATGAGAGAAAAAAAATCCAGAAAATCACATTGTAAGATTTTTAATGAATTTATTTGCAAAATATGGTGGAAAATAAGTATTTGGTCACCTACAAACAAGCAAGATTTCTGGCTCTCACAGACCTGTAACTTCTTCTTTAAGAGGCTCCTCTGTCTTCCACTCGTTACCTGTATTATTGCCACCTGTTTGAACTTGTTATCAGTATAAAAGACACCTGTCCACAACCTCAAACAGTCACACTTCAAACTCCACTATGGCCAAGACCAAAGACCTGTCAAAGGACACCAGAAACAAAATTGTAGACCTGCACCAGGCTGGGAAGATTGAATCTGCAATAGGTAAGCAGCTTGGTTTGAAGAAATCAACTGTGGGAGCAATTATTAGGAAATTGAAGACATACAAGAC
Organism: Oncorhynchus gorbuscha; assembly: GCF_021184085.1. Classification (NCBI taxonomy): domain Eukaryota; kingdom Metazoa; phylum Chordata; class Actinopteri; order Salmoniformes; family Salmonidae; genus Oncorhynchus; species Oncorhynchus gorbuscha. The sequence continues at coordinate 19,897,088 of NC_060192.1, forward strand.
CACTGATAATCTCCCTCGATCTGGGGCTCCACGCAAGATCTCACCCCATGGGGTCAAAATTATCACAAGAACGGTGAGCAAAAATCCCATAACCACACGGGGGGGACCTAGTGAATAACCTGCAGAGAGCTGGGACCAAAGTAACTAAGCCTACCATCAGTAACACACTACGCCGCCAGGGACTCAAATCCTGCAGTGAAGTTTGCTAGAGAACATTTGGATGATCCAGAAGAAGATTGGGAGAATGTCATATGGTCAGATGAAACAAAAATATAACTTTTTGGTAAAAACTCAACTCGTTGTGTTTGGAGGACAAAGAATGCTGAGTTGCATCCAAAGAACACCATACCTACTGTGAAGCATGGGGGTGGAAACATCATGCTTTGGGGCAGGTTTTCTGCAAAGGGACCAGGACGACTGATCCGTGTAAAGGAAAGAATGAATGGGGCCATGTATCATGAGATTTTGAGTGAAAACCTCCTTCCATCAGCAAGGGCATTGAAGTTAAACGTGGCTGGGTCTTTCAGCATGACAATGATCCCAAACACACCGCCCGGGCAACGAAGGAGTGGCTTCGTAAGAAGCATTTCAAGGTCCTGGAGTGGCCTAGCCAGTCTCCAGATCTCAACCCCATAGAAAATCTTTGGAGGGAGTTGAAAGTCTGTTGCCCAGCAACAGCCCCAAAACATCACTGCTCTAGAGGAGATCTGCATGGAGGAATGGGCCAAAATACCAGCAACAGTGTGAAAACCTTGTGAAGACTTACAGAAAACATTTGACCTCTGTCATTGCCAACAAAGGGTATATAACAAAGTATTGAGAAACTTTTGTTATTGACCAAATACTTATTTTTCACCATAATTTGCAAATCAATTCATTAAAAATCTTACAATGTGATTTTCTGGATGTTTTTTTCTAATTTTGTCTGTCATAGTTGAAGTGTACTACCTATGATGAAAATTACAGGCCTCTCTCATCTTTTTAAGTGGGAGAACTTGCACAATTGGTGGCTGACAATAATTTTTTGCCCCACTGTACCTTGGCTCCTTGCTGCACTCGTGTAACCGGTGGTCTGGCTGCCACGCAGTCCCCTTGTGGAGTGCAATGTAATCGGCATCAAAAAAGCCGATTATCAATTGTTATGAAAACTTTTTTTAAATTGCAGATTAATCGGTTGAACTCTACACTACATGTTAATGTATGTAAATTGTAGTCTTTTCTGTAATGTCTTTTTCTTTATATGTTGGACCCCAGTAAGTGACATAAGGTGAAAGATACATTGTCTCAGCAGATTGCTTTGGACACCACAAAGTAGTGTCACTAGGTTCACTAGCAACTCACACCCATGTTAACACTTCTCAGGGTGAATATTATATGATGACAATGTGACCCAGACACATTAATGGCCAAATATGTTTTGGTACTTTTCAGTGACTGTAATATTGGATAGATGCTCAGCAAGGTTGGCTATCAACCTTATTCAAACGTATGGAAGGAAGAATGTTAACCCTATAATCCTAAAATGGTAGGCTAACTAAATTGCTACAAGTTTCTCATATTATTTTATGTATGAGGTGGATCAGCCTGGTCTCACAGACCAGTAGTGGTAGAATCGCACTGAAGAGGATGGTTGACGTTTTTTTGCGTCATTTGTACATAATGTTGCTGCTACCATCTCTTATGACCAAAATTAACTTCTGGACATCAGAACTGGGATTACTCACTACGGACTGGAAGAAGCTTTTTCCTTTAACGAGTCCGATGTGAAAGATATACTGCTATCCCGGGAACAGGCTCAGATCCACATAATTTGCATCCTTTGACTCTCTATGTCCCCTATCCTCCAGGCCGGCTCGGTCCTCCCCCTCCCGCTCCGTGGCTCGATGACTCATTGCGAGCTCACAGAACAGGGCTCCGGGCAGCCGAGCGGAAATGGAGGAAAACTCGCCTCCCTGCGGACCTGGCATCCTTTCACTCCCTCCTCTCTACATTTTCCTCCTCTGTCTCTGCTGCTAAAGCCACTTTCTACCACGCTAAATTCCAAGCATCTGCCTCTAACCCTAGGAAGCTCTTTGCCACCTTCTCCTCCCTCCTGAATCCTCCTCCCCCTCCCCCCCCCTCCTCCCTCTCTGCAGATGACTTCGTCAACCATTTTGAAAAGAAGGTCGACGACATCCGATCCTCGTTTGCTAAGTCAAACGACACCGCTGGTTCTGCTCACACTGCCCTACCCTGTGCTCTGACCTCTTTCTCCCCTCTTTCTCCAGATGAAATCTCGCGTCTTGTGACGGCCGGCCGCCCAACAACCTGCCCGCTTGACCCTATCCCCTCCTCTCTTCTCCAGACCATTTCCGGAGACCTTCTCCCTTACCTCACCTCGCTCATCAACTCATCCCTGACCGCTGGCTAAGTCCCTTCCGTCTTCAAGAGAGCGAGAGTTGCACCCCTTCTGAAAAAACCTACACTCGATCCCTCCGATGTCAACAATTACAGACCAGTATCCCTTCTTTCTTTTCTCTCCAAAACTCTTGAACGTGCCGTCCTTGGCCAGCTCTCCCGCTATCTCTCTCTGAATGACCTTCTTGATCCAAATCAGTCAGGTTTCAAGACTAGTCATTCAACTGAGACTGCTCTCCTCTGTATCACGGAGGCGCTCCGCACTGCTAAAGCTAACTCTCTCTCCTCTGCTCTCATCCTTCTAGATCTATCGGCTGCCTTCGATACTGTGAACCATCAGATCCTCCTCTCCACCCTCTCCGAGTTGGGCATCTCTGGCGCGGCCCACGCTTGGATTGCGTCCTACCTGACAGGTCGCTCCTACCAGGTGGCGTGGCGAGAATCTGTCTCCTCACCACGCGCTCTCACCACTGGTGTCCCCCAGGGCTCTGTTCTTGGCCCTCTCCTATTCTCGCTATACACCAAGTCACTTGGCTCTGTCATAACCTCACATGGTCTCTCCTATCATTGCTATGCAGACGACACACAATTAATCTTCTCCTTTCCCCCTTCTGATGACCAGGTGGCGAATCGCATCTCTGCATGTCTGGCAGACATATCAGTGTGGATGACAGATCACCACCTCAAGCTGAACCTCGGCAAGACGGAGCTGCTCTTCCTCCCGGGAAGGACTGCCCGTTCCATGATCTCGCCATCACGGTTGACAACTCCATTGTGTCCTCCTCCCAGAGCGCCAAGAACCTTGGCGTGATCCTGGACAACACCCTGTCGTTCTCAACCAACATCAAGGCGGTGGCCCGTTCCTGTAGGTTCATGCTCTACAACATCCGCAGAGTACGACCCTGCCTCACACAGGAAGCGGCGCAGGTCCTAATCCAGGCACTTGTCATCTCCCGTCTGGATTACTGCAACTCGCTGTTGGCTGGGCTCCCTGCCTGTGCCATTAAACCCCTTCAACTCATCCAGAACGCCGCAGCCCGTCTGGTGTTCAACCTTCCCAAGTTCTCTCACGTCACCCCGTTCCTCCGTTCTCTCCACTGGCTTCCAGTTGAAGCTCGCATCCGCTACAAGACCATGGTGCTTGCCTACGGAGCTGTGAGGGGAACGGCACCTCAGTACCTCCAGGCTCTGATCAGGCCCTACGCCCAAACAAGGGCACTGCGTTCATCCACCTCTGGCCTGCTCGCCTCCCTACCACTGAGGAAGTACAGCTCCCGCTCAGCCCAGTCAAAACTGTTCGCTGCTCTGGCCCCCCAATGGTGGAATAAACTCCCTCACGACGCCAGGACAGCGGAGTCAATCACCACCTTCCGGAGACACCTGAAACCCCACCTCTTTAAGGAATACCCAGGATAGGATAAGTAATCCCTCTCACCCCCCCCTTTAAGATTTAGATGCACTATTGTAAAGTGACTGTTCCACTGGATGTCATAAGGTGAATGCACCAATTTGTAAGTCGCTCTGGATAAGAGCGTCTGCTAAATGACTTAAATGTAAATGTAAGTAAAGACGGAGGAAAAGAGGACGCAGATCAGGCTGCCTTTTGAGAATCTGTAGGTGAGCGAGTAAACTCCCATTGCCATCAATTCTACTTGCTAACATGCAATTATTGGAAAATAAAATGGATGACCTACGATTCCGATTATCCTACCAATGGGACATTAAGAACTGTAATATCCTATGTTTCACCGACAATATAGAGTTGGAGGGATTTTCAATGCACCATCAGAACAAAGAAGTCGGGTAAGACGAGGGGTGAGGGTGTGTGTCTTTTTGTCAATAAGAGCTGGTGCGCGATGTCTTATATTAAAGAAGTCTCGAGGTATTGCTCGAGGTATTGCTCACCTGAGGTAGAGTACCTTACGATAAGCTGTAGACCACACAATCTACCAAGAGAGCTTAATACGGAAGTGGTCAGATGGCGCGGACGCTACACTACAGGACAGTTTTGCTAGCACAGACTGGAATATGTTCCGGGATTCATCCAATGGTATTGAGGATTATACCACCTCAGTCATGTTCTTCATCAATAAGTGCATCGACGACATCATCCCCACAGTGACCGTACGTATATATCCAAACCAGAAGCCATCGATTACAGGCAACATCCGCATCGAGCTAAAGGCTACAGCTGCCAATTTCAAGGTGCGGGACACTAATCTGGACGCCTATAAGAAATCCCGCTATGCCCTCAGATGAACCATCAATCAAGCAAAGCGTTAATACAGGATTAAGATTGAATCCTACTACACGGGCTCTGACGCTCGTCGAATGTGGCAGGACTAGAAAACTATTACGGACTACAAAGGGAAACCCAGATGCGAGCTGCCCAGTGACGCGAGCCTACCAGACGAGCTAAATTCCTTTTATGCTCGCTTCGAGGCAAGCAACACTGAAGCATGCATGAGAGCACAGCGGTTCTGGATGACTGTGTGATAACACTTTCGGTAGTCGATGTAAGCAAGACCTTTAAACAGATCAACATTCACAAAGCCGCGGGGCCAGATGGATTACCAGGACGTGTACTCAAAGCATGCTGCGGACCAACTGGCAAGTGTCTTCACTGACATTTTCAACCTCTCCCTGACTGAGTCTGTAATACCGACATGTTTCAAGCAGATCACCATAGTCCCTGTGCCCAAGGAAGTGAAGGTAACCTGCCTAAATTATTATCACCCTGTAGCACTCACGTTGATAGCCATGAAGTGCTTTGAAAGGCTGGTCATAGCTCACATCAACAGCATCCTCCCAGATACCCTAGACCCACTCTAATTCGCATATCGACCCAACAGATCCACAGATAACACAATCTCAATCGCACTCCACACTGCCCTTTCCCACCTGGACAAAATAACAACCTATGTGAGAATGCTGTTCATTGACTACAGCTCAGCATCCAACACCATAGTGCCCACAAAGCTCAGCACTAAGCTAAGGACCCTGGGACTAAACACCTCCCTCTGCAACTGGATCCTGGACTTCCTGACGGGCCGCCCCCAGGTGGTAAGGGTAGGCAACAACACGTCTGCCACGCTGATCCTCAACACTGGGGCCCCTCAGGGGTGTGCACTTAGTCCCCTCCTGTACTCCCCGTTCAACCACGACTGTGTGGTCAAACACGACTCCAACACCATCATTAAGTTTGCTGACGACACAGTGCACTCTGCCTGATCACTGACAACGATGAGACAGCCTATAGGGAGGTGGTCAGAGAAATGTCCACATTACCAACGATCCATCATGGTCCAAATACACCAAGACAGTCGTGAAGAGGGCAAGACAAAACCTTTTCCCCCTTCTCAGGAGACTGAAAAGATTTGACATGGGTCCCCAGATCCTCAAAGTTCTACAGCTGCACCATCGAGAGCATCCTGATCCGTTGCATCCCCGCCAGGTATGGCAACTGTTCGGATTCTGACCGTAAGGCGCTACAGAAGTTAGCGCATACGGTCCAGTACATCACTGGGGCCAAGCTTCCAGCAATCCAGGACCTATATAAATAGGCGGTGTCAGAGAAAAGCCCATAAAAACGTCAGAGACTCCAGTCACCCAAGTCATAGACAGTTTCCTCTGCTACTGCACGGCAAGAAGTACCGGAGTGCCAAGTCTAGAACCAAAAAGGCTCCTGAAAAAGCTTCTACCCCCAATCCATAAGACTGCTGAACAATTAATAAAATGGCCACTGGACAATGACATTAACCCCCTCCCCTCCATTTATTTTGTACACTGCTGCTACTCGCTGTTTATTTATGCATAGTCACTTCACCCCTACCTACATGTACAAATTACCTCTAACCTGTACCCTCGCACACTGACTCAGCACCGGTACCCCCTGTATATAGCCTTGTTATTGTTATGTTATTGAGTTGCTTTTCATTATTTTTTACTTTAGTTTATTTGGTAAACATTTTCTTACGTCTTCTTAAACTGCACTGTTGGTTATTAAGGGCTTGTAAAGTAAGCATTTCACGGTAAGGTCTACACTTGTTGTATTTGGCACGTGACAAATACAGTTTGATTTGATTTAGCATAGTAGACGTTCAAATTAGTATGATATGTAACCATACCAAACTTAACACAAGACAGGTTACTTGAGGCAAAAAAACGAAAGGAGGGTCATTGGTCAGGGTGGGTGTATAATGTGAACGTATAGCAACCAAAAGGTTGCGTGTTTGAATCTCATCATGGACACTAGCATTTTAGCAACTACTTATGTTAGCTAACCCTAACCCCTAGCCAGCTAACGTTAGCCACAAGAAACTGCCATTCGTAACGCTTCATACCTTTTGCAAATTCGTAACATATTGTACATTTAAAAATTCATAACATATCATACAAATTGTAATTTGTATCATTATATGAAATGGATGATGGGCATCCAAAAATGTATACATACCATATGAAACGTGACATGCAATACTAAAAGGAGCATCTTGGATTTACATAAAGAATATTATGAAATGCTTCGGGACCAGGTTGCAGAGGTGGATAAAACTGACTGAATAGTTGAATGCTTGTTGACAATGTTATTATCTTCAGTGTTGTAGTCAGTAGACATTTACCTTTTACAATTACCTTGTCAAATATGCGGTTTATATTATGCATGCTGCTGCCTGCAGATAGACACCTCACTCCACTCCATTCACAGCCTACACTGTCCCTTACAAAAATATATAGCACTTTTGAAACTGAAGTACAAGTGCAGTAACTGCAGTGCACTGTAGTATTTTGGACACAGTAATTGCAGAATAACTGCAGTCACACAGCAAAATTAGTTGTAAAAAAAAAGTATTTTGGAAGCAGTATTTGCAGCATATTGCAGTTAACTCCGCTTTAACTGCAGTAATACTGCATTATACTACAGTTAAACTGCACTCTGACTGCAATCTTTTTTTCGTAAGGGGTTGGTGAGGCTAATTGTGTTCAGCTTACATTTCACGAACCAGCATATAAAACGCTGACACAGTCCAAAAATAGCCCAACGAATCTTACCATAAATTCCGGGGTTTCGGTCAAGTCATCCGTGGGAATAGTGAGAAGGAGAATGGCTACAATCCCAAACAGTAATAGCGCAACCGAAGCGAAAATATGACAGCGTCGCTTGGCCATTGTTAAAAATTGAGCAGTGCACTTCTTGCAGATGAAATCCACAGTGCGTGCGCTGCCTGATTTGGCAGTGAAGGCAAGGGAGTTTGGATAACAACTTGAGGTAACTACACAATGGGTTTGGCTTCATACAAAGCATAATTTAAGTCACTTCGGCATGACTTTCAATTACTTATTTTACTTCCCATCACAAAACCCCACAGATAGAACCATTGGTAGTGGGGCTGGGAAGTGCCTCACAATAAGATATCATCACTTTTACTTTGGCGATACCATATGTATTGCCATTCTACATGTATCACGTTTCTATGTGGGTTGTTCCAAAAATTGGGTGCCTTTTGAGTTGTGTAAATTGGTGGGGGAAAAAAGGTTTATTTCACGGAATTTAAATTGCAGTTAAAATCTTGCACATTGAACAAAAATATAAACACAACAAACTTTGTCACATGCCGGAATACAACAAGTGTAGACCTTACCGTGAAATGCTTACTTACAAGCCCTTAACCAACAGTTGCAGTTCAAGAAGAGTTAAGAAAATATTTACCAAATAAAGTAAATAATAAAAAGTGACACAATAACATAACAATAAGGAGGCTATGTACAGGGGGTACTAGAGGTTGACCGATTATGATTTTAACGAGATACCGATTATTGGAGGACCAATATATATATATATATATATACATACATACATACATACATACAGTACCTTGCGAAAGTATTCGGCCCCCTTGAACTTTGCGACCTTTTGCCACATTTCAGGCTTCAAACATGAAGATATAAAACTGTATTTTTTTGTGAAGAATCAACAACAAGTGGGACACAATCATGAAGTGGAACGACATTTATTGGATATTTCAAACTTTTTTAACAAATCAAAACCTGAAAAATTGGGCGTGCAAAATTGCTTGCTCAGAACATGAGAACATATGAAAGCTGGTGGTTCCTTTTAACATGAGTCTTCAATATTCCCAGTTAAGAAGTTTTAGGTTGTAGTTATTATAGGAATTCTAGGACTATTTCTCTCTATACAATTTGTATTTCATATACCTTTGACTATTGGATGTTCTTATAGGCACTTTAGTATTGCCAGACTAATCTCGGGAGTTGATAGGCTTGAAGTCACACAGTCTCCCCGTGGAGTGCAATGTAATCGGCCATAATCGGTGTCCAAAAATGCCGATATCCGATTGTTACGAAAACTTGAAATCGGCCCTAATTAAATCGGTCGACCTCTAGGGGGTACAGGTTTCAAAGATTTTACTGAGTTACAGTTCATATAAAGAAATCAGTCAATTAAAATAAATACATTAGGCCCTAATCTATGGATTTCACCTGACTGGCAATACAGATATGCAAATATGGGGGTGTGGATCAGAAAACCAATCAGTAGCCTCCCGAGTGGCGAAGCGGTCTAAGGCATTGCATCGCAGTGCTTGAGGCGTCACTACAGACCCGGGTTTGATCCCAGGATGTCCTTGTCGATTTGGGGCTCTAGTGACTGCTTGTGGCGGTCTGGACGCATGGATGCTGACTTTGGTCACCAGTTTGGCGCGGCTGACTTCCGAGTTAAGTGAGCAGTGTGTCAAGAAGCAGTGCGGCTTGGCGGGGTAGTGTTTCGGAGGACGCATGGCTCTCGACCTTCGCCTCTCCCGAGTCCGTTCGGGAGTTGAAGCGATGGGACAAGACTAACTACAAATTGGGGAGAAAAAGGGGTAAAAAGTACTACAAAAAAAAATAATTAAACCAGTCAGTCTCTGGTGTAACCACCATTTGCCTCATGCAGCCCACACATATCCTTCACATAAAATTAAATGAGGCTGTTGATTGTGGCCTGTGGAATGTTGTCCCACTCCTCTTCAATGCCTGTGCAAAGTTGCTGGATATTAGCGGGAACTATAACACGCTGTCATCAAGTCGATCTAGAGCATCCCAAACATGCACAAACTTGGGATCTTTTTATTCAGCTCATGAAATATGTAACCAACACTTTACATGTTGTTTTTATACTTTTGTTCAGTGTAGATGCTACATCCATTTTTGGCCCTATAAATTATTGATGTCGCCTACCCATTGATTCTTGAAGAATATAACTTATAGTATGCCTCATGAGCTTAATTCAATCGCCATACCCCATCAGAACCCAATAGTGGGATTAGCGGGATTTCTTATAAGCTTCCCACTCCTTGAGTCCCACTCCTTGAAAGTGGCAGCTCTAGCCTTTAGCTCAGCGCGGATGTTGCCTGTAATCCATGGCTTCTGGTTGGGATATTTACGTACGGTCACTGTGGGGACGACGTCATCGATGCACTTATTGATGAAGCAGGTGACTGATGTGGCGTACTCCTCAATGCCATCGAATGAATCCCGGAACATATTCCAGTCTGTGCTAGCAAAACAGTCCTGTAGTAAAGCATCTGTATCATCTGACCACTTTCTTATTCACAGAGTCACTGGTGCTTCCTGCTTTAGTTTTTGAATGTAAGCAGGAATCTGGAGGATAGAATTATGGTCAGATTTGCCAAAAATGGAGGGAGAGGGAGAGCTTTGTATGCATCTCTGTGTGTTGAGTAAAGGTGGTCCAGAGTTTTCCCCCTCTGGTTGCACATTTAACATACTGATCGAAATGAGGTAAAATTTATGAGTTTCCCTGCATTAAAGTCCCCGGCCACTAGGAGTGCCATCTCTGGATGAGCATTTTCCTGTTTGCTTATGGCCTTATACAGCTCGTTGAGTGCGGTCTTAGTGCCAGCATCGGTCTGTGGTGGTATATAGACCGCTAAGAAAATATAGATGCAAACTCTCTTGGTAAATAGTGTGGTCTAATGCTTATCATGAGCCACTCTACCTCAGACGAGCAAAACCTCTAGATATCCTTGCACCAGCTGTTGTTAACAAATATGCATAGGCCGCCACCCCTTGTATTACCAGAGGCCACTGTTATATCCTGCCGTAAAGCTTAAAATCCACCAGCTGTATATTAATCATGTCGGCGTTAAGCCACGACTCTGTGAAACATAAGATATTTCAGTTTATAATGTCCCTTTGGTAGCCCCTGATTGATTGTGCCCACAGGTCGCTGCGCCCAAAGCCCTGGGATGGGGAGAGGCCCTGTGACATAATTCTTTGAGTGCACTTTTTCCATGAGAAGATGGAGATTCTCCGACGAGCCCGCAATACCACTGAGCTTTCAAGGACAGAGCTTCTCCATCTACCAGGACTACACCCCCACTGTTTCTAGGCAGCGCTCATCTTTCAGACAGGCCAAACGACTACGTAGTTTTTTGGTCTTGGTTGTAAGCTGTCTTAGCTAGACAACTATTGTTTTTATTTATTTTTTATTGTCTTACTACAATTTCCTTACTTCAAACTGTTTTCTACCCCTCCTGTTTTGGCTCCCAATTGGGATGACACAAGTTTAATTTCTTCCTTTTTGTATGCTATACCCAATTTAGATTCTTATTTGTTGATTGTAGGGGGGGGGGGATTTCAACTGTAAAATGTCCCCAGTTCTTGACAAGTCCTCACGAACAACTACAGGCCCATCTAAATGTGCCCTACTTATTCAATCCTTTCTTCAGAAATATGCTATGTTTGAGACCTGGCGTTTCCTACATCCTACAGATAGACAGTATTCCTTTTATTCTCATGTTCATCAAACATACTGTAACGGCGTTCGTCTGTTGAAGAAAGAGAGTCGGACCGAAATGCAGCGTGTAGGTTATTCATGACTTTAATGAAGGAATCGCGGTACATGAAATAACTGAATCTAAATACAAAAACAACAGAACGGAAAGTGAAACTAATTACAGCCTATCTGGTGACTACAACACAGAGACAGGTACAAACACCCACGAAATACAAAGCGAACTCAGGCTACCTAAATACGGTTCCCAATCAGAGACAACGATAAGCACCTGACTCTAATTGAGAATCGCCTCAGGCAGCCAAGCCTATACCACACCCCTAATCAGCCGCGATCCCAAATAATACAAACCCCAATACGAAACACAACATATAAACCCATGTCACACCCTGGCCTACCCAAACATATAACAAAAACACAAAATACAATGACCAAGGCGTGACAGAATCCCCCCCCCCCTAAGGTGCGGAATCCCGGACGCACCTCAAGAGCATAGGGAGGGTCCGGGTGGGCGTCTGTCCATGGTGGCGGTTCTGGCTCGGGACGTGGACCCCACTCCATTAATGTCCTATTTCCTCCCTTTCGCGTCCTGGGATAATCCACCTTCTCCGCCGACCATGGCCTAATAGTTCTCACCCAGATCCCCACATAACTGAGGAGCAGCTCGGGACAGAGGGGCAGCTCGGGACAGAGGGGCAGCTCGGGACAGTGGGACAGCTCGGGACAGTGGGGCAGCTCGGGACAGTGGGGCATCTCGGGACAGAGGGGCAGCCCGGGACAGAGGGGCAGCCCGGGACAGTGGGGCAGCCCGGGACAGTGGGGCAGCCCGGGACAGAGGGGCAGCCCGAGACAGAGGGGCAGCTCGGGACAGAGGGGCAGCTCGGGACAGAGGGGCAGCTCGGGACAGAAGGGCAGCTCGGGACAGAGGGGCAGCCCGGGACAGAGGGGCAGCCCGGGACAGAGGGGCAGCTCGGGACTGAGGGGCAGCTCGGGACTGAGGGTCAGCTCGGGACTGAGGGGCAGCCCGGTACCGAGGGGAAGCCCGGTACTGAGAGGAAGCCCAGTACTGAGAGGATGCCCAGTACTGAGAGGAAGCCCAGTACTGAGAGGAAGCCCAGTACTGAGAGGAAGCTCAGGCAGGTAGTAGCCTCCGGTAAATCGTGGCTGGCTGGCGGATCTGGAAGAGTCAGGTTGTCTGGCAGATCTGGAAGAGACTGGTTGTCTGGCAGATCTGGAAGAGACTGGTTGTCTGGCAGATCTGGAAGAGACTGGTTGTCTGGCGGCACTGGGCTGACTGGCGGCACTGGCGGCGCTGGGCAGACTGGGGGCACTGGCGGCGCTGGGCAGACTGGGAGCACTGGCGGCGCTGGGCAGACTGGGAGCACTGGCGGCGCTGGGCAGACTGGGAGCACTGGCGGCGCTGGGCAGACTGGGAGCACTGATGGCGCTGGGCAGACTGGGAGCACTGGCGGCGCTGGGCAGACTGGGAGCACTGGGCGGCGCTGGGCAGACTGGGACTGGCGGCGCTGGGCAGACTGGGAGCACTGGCGCTGGGCAGACTGGGAGCACTGGCGGCGCTGGGCAGACTGGGAGCGCTGGGCAGACTGGGAGCACTGGCGGCGCTGGGCAGACTGGGAGCACTGGCGGCGCTGGGCAGACTGGGAGCACTGGTGGCGCTGGGCAGACTGGGAGCACTGGTGGCGCTGGGCAGACTGGGAGCACTGGCGGCGCTGGGCAGACTGGGAGCACTGGCGGCGCTGGGCAGACAGGAGACTCCGGCAGCACAGGAGAGGAGAAAAGCGCTGGCTGCGCTGAACAGGCGAGGCGCACTGGAGGCCTGGTGCGTGGTGCTGGAACTGGTGGTACTGGATCGAGGACACGCACAGGAAGCCTGGTGCGGGGAGCTGCTACCGGAGGACTGGTGTGTAGAGGTGGCTCTGGATAGACCGGACCGTGCAGGCGCACTGGAGCTCTTGAGCACCGAGCCTGCCCAAGCTTACCTGGCTCGATGCCTACTCTAGCCCGGCCAATAGGAAGGGCTGGTATGTGCCGCACCAGGCTCTGCACCCGCACTGGAAACACCGTGCGCTCCATAGCATAACACGGTGCCTGCCCGGTCTCTCTAGCCCAACGGTGAGCACAGGGAGTTTGCGCAGGTCTCCTACCTGGCATAACTATTCTCCCTTCTAGTCCCCCCAATAATTTTTTGGGGCTGCTTTTCAGGTTTCCTTGCCAACCGTGTTCCCTCGTATCGTCGGCTCCTATCTCCGGCTGCCTCTGCTCTCCTTAGTGCCTCGACCTGTTCCCATGGGTGGCGATCTCTTCCGGCCAATATCTCCTCCCAAGTGTAACAACCTTTACCATCCAACACGTCTTCCCATGTCCATTCTCCGAATAATTCGTCCTCCTTTTTCTGCTCCAGCTGTCTACGTCGTTGCCAGTTTACACGCTGCTCGGTCCGTGAGAGGTGGGTGTTTCTGTAACGGCGTTCGTCTGTTGAAGAAAGAGAGTCGGACCGAAATGCAGCGTGTAGGTTATTCATGACTTTAATGAAGGAATCGCGGTACATGAAATAACTGAATCTAAATACAAAAACAACAGAACGGAACGTGAAACTAATTACAGCCTATCTGGTGACTACAACACAGAGACAGGTACAAATACCCACAAAATACAAAGCGAACTCAGGCTACCTAAATACGGTTCCCAATCAGAGACAACGATAAGCACCTGACTCTAATTGAGAATCGCCTCAGGCAGCCAAGCCTATACCACACCCCTAATCAGCCGCGATCCCAAATAATACAAACCCCAATACGAAACACAACATATAAACCCATGTCACACCCTGGCCTACCCAAACATATAACAAAAACACAAAATACAATGACCAAGGCGTGACACATACTCCCGGATTGATTACTTCTTTTTGGACAAAAAACTTCTGCCTAACCTTCGGCAGTGTACTTTTGACCGCGTTGAGTGAGATTACAGAATAGCTGCCCTTTATAGATTTGGCTTTGGCCCCAAATTCATTGCGTGGATAAAGATTCTTTATTTTTCCCCCATAGCTTCGGTACGGACTAATAACTTGTCCTCTGACTATTTTCCCTTGCACCGCGGATCCAGACCGGGTTGTCCACTCTCCCCCTTGTTGTTTGCTTTGGCAATCAAGCCTCTCGCCATTCCACTACGCTCTAATGTTGCCATTCAAGGAATAATCAGGACGGGTTTAGAGCAGAAATTCTCGCTATATGCTGACGACCTCTTTTTGTTTCTCTCTAACCCTGATACCTCATTGCCACGTGCCTTATCTGTTCTTAAAAAGTTTGGATCAATCTCAGGGTACAAGCTGAATCTATGCAAGAGTGAGCTTTTTCCTGTAAATACGGCTGCTTTAAAGTGCTATTTTACAAGTTCTCAGTTTAGGATTGTCCAGGATCAATTCACCTCCTTGGCAGTTAAAGTAACAAGGAAATATTCAAATTTGTTTCAGGAAAACTTTGTTGCTCTAGCAGACAGATTGAAACAATCTTTTACTTTTTGGAATTCGCTACCGCTTTCTCTTATCGGAAGGATTAATGTCATTAAAATGAGTGTGTTGCCCAAATGTTTATATTTATTTCAATGTTTACCCATTTTTATTCCAAACTGTTTTTTTATTTCACTGGATCAAAGATTCATGCATTTTATTTGGGATGGCAAGGTACCACGAATTGGTAGAAAACATTTACAGAAGCCTAAGTCATTGGGGGGTTTAGCTCTACCAAATATTCAGACTTACTATTGGGCTGCAAATTTCAGAGCCCTTCTGTACTGGCTGCAGACTGATCCTAGACCACTCTGGATCCAGATGGAGTCTGAATCATGTAAACCTGCTGCACTTGCTTCTGTGTTGTGCTCGTCTCTCCCAGTGTCCCTAGGCAAAAGGTGTGTCAAACCAATTTAAAAGCAGTCTCTTAAAATTTGGAATCAGTCCCATTCAGCCATTAGCCTCCGAGGCTTTTCTCTATCAGGCCGAATTAATCATAACATTTTATTTCCTCCATCTTTGAATGATGGGGCTTTTGCCATCTGGCACTCACTAGGCCTCTCCTCACTAGCCCAATTATTCTTTGATGATACATTTGCCTCTTTTGCTCAGCTACAGGAAAAGTTCAACCTCCTCCAATCCCACTTTTTCCGCTATCTCCAGACTAGGAACTTTGTCAGAGCTAACACACCTCAATTTCCCCATAGGCCTGCGAATACAGCCATACAGAGCATCTTGGAGCTGAACAAGCTTCCTGGGGCGCAATTTCAGATGTATATGCAATCATTCGTGACTTACAGAACCCTTCTTTGGTGCCTTTAAAGACTCAATGGGAAAAGGATTTGGGGGAGGAACTTGGGGAAGACACCTGAGAATCTGTGCTGCACAGGGTGCATTCATCCTCATTTAGCACTAGACACAGCCTCATTCAATTCAAGGTGGTTCACAGTATCCACTGGTCTGGGGCCAAACTTGGAAGAATATTCTCTGATTTTGATCCTACCTGTGTCAGATGTAAAATGGATGGTAGCTCCCCCATCTTATAAATATTGGGTGAGAGATGTGTTGTGCTCTCTGAAACGAGAAAAAATGTTTAAATGAGGTTTGGGCTCCATTCGTCTTACTTTAAACAGTCCATCCTTTGATGGCATTCCTATTAAAACCAAAATAAGTCTGTATTTGACCCCCTTGTGGATTGGATGAGCATTTCTTTGTGTTTTTTGTGGCTGGTCGGTCTGTGGCCATGACGGTCAGTGAGTGGTTGCATTTCTCCACTCCTATCCCTTGACTGTATACAGGAACAATGGTGAGGTGTTTGCTCTGTACCCTTACTATAGATTGCCCTTTAACCTTTGTAGCCTTCTGCCTGGTGTGTTTAACTTGTCTAAAGTATGGTATCTTTAAACTATTTTTTAAAAATGTATTATTTGTATTTTTTATAGTGTAGTATATGATTTATATTGCTTTGTGTTGTCTCGTCTGTGTGTGTGTAAAACTTAAGAGTTAAACAATTATAATTTAAAAGAGCACATGTTCAACTTAATCAAAAATGTTATTTTCCATCTCAGGAGGTTAAATAAAAATGACTATAGTAAGCGCGTATTACGTAAAACAAATAAAGCAAGCGTTGACGATTTCATCTTAAATCAGCAACAGTGCCTTGGGAAAGTATTCAGACCCCTTGACCTTTCCCACATTTTGTTAGGTTACAGCCTTATTCTAAAATTGATTGAATTGTTTTTATCCCCTCATCAATCTACACACAATAGCCCATAATGACAAAGCACATTTTTGGTAATTTATTAAAAACAAACCAGTTACATAAGTATTCAAACCCTTTACTCAATACTTTGTTGAAGTACCTTTGGCAGCAATTACAGTCTCAAATCTTCTTGTGTATGACACTTCAAGCATGGCACACCTCTATTTGGAGAGTTTCTCACATTCTTCTCTGCAGTTCCTCTCAAGCTCTGTCAGTTTGGATGGGGAGCGTAGCTGCACAACTATTTTCAGGCCTCTCCAGATATGTTGGATTGGGTTCAATCGACAGCCAAGCGGGCTGTCATGTGCCTTTTACTGAAGAGTGGCTTCCATCTGGTCACTCTACCATAAAGGCCTGATTGGTGGAGTGCTGCAGAGATGGTTGTCCTTCTGGAAGGTTCTCCCATCTCCACAGAGGAACTCTAGAGCTCTGTCAGAGTGACCATCGGGTTCCTGCTCACCTCCCTGACCAAGGCCTTTCTCCCCTGATTGCTCAGTTTGGCCGGGTGGCCAGCTCTAGGAAGAGTATTGATGGTTCCAAACTTCATCCATTTAAGAATGATGGAGGCCACCGTGTTCTTGGGGATCTTCAGTGCTGCAGAAATGTTTGGTACCTTTCCCCAGATCTGTGCCTCGACACAATTCTGTCTCGGAGCTCTACAGACAATTCATTCGACTTCATGGCTTGGTTTTTGCTCTGACATGCACTGTCAACTGTGGGACCTGATATAGACAGGTGTGCGCATTTCCAAATCATGTCCAATAAGTAGCCAACCATTGCCTTGATGACAGCTTTGCACACACTTGGCATTCTCTCAAACAGCTTCACCTGGAATGCTTTCCTAACATTCTTGAAGGAGTTCCCACATATGCTGAGCACATGTTGGCTGCTTTCCCTTCACTCTGCAGTCTAACTCACCCCAAACCATCTCAATTGGGTTGAGGTCAGGTGATTTTGGAGGCCAGGTCATCTGATGCAGCACCATCACTATCCATCTTGGTCAAATAGCACTTACACAGCCTGCACTTACAAATTTTGTCCCGCTAAGCACAAACCAGTTGGGATAGTGTATCGCTGCAGAATGCTGTGGTAGCCATGCTGGATAAGTGTGCCTTGAATTCTAAATCAAATCACTGACAGTGTAACCAGCAAAGCACCCCCACACCATCACACCTCTTCCCCCATGCTTCACTGTGGGAACCACACATGCGGAGATCATCCGTTTAACTACTTGGCGTCTCACAAAGACACAACAGCTGGAATCAAAAATCGCAAGTTTCGACTCATCAGACAACAGGATAGATTTCAACCACTCTAATATCCATTGGAGAGGTCGACCGGTTAATGGGAATGGCCGATTAATTAAGGGACGGAAGCTATACTGTTACAGTGGCAATACTATAGTGCCTATAAGAACATCTAATAGTCAAAGGTATATGAAATACAAATGGTATAGAGAGAAATAGTCCTATAAATACTATAATAACTACAACCTAAAACCTCTTACCTTGGAATATTGAAGTCTCATGTTAAAAGGAACCACCAACTTTCATATGTTCTCATGTTCTGAGCAAGGAACCCAAACGTTAGCTTTTTTACATGGCACATATTGCACTTTTACTTCTCCAACACTTTGTTTTTGCATTATTTAAAACAAATTGAACAAGTTTCATTATTTATTTGAGGCTAAATTGATTTTTATTGATGTTTTATATTAAGTTAAAATAAGTGTTCATTCAGTATTGTTGTAACTGTCATTATTATAAATAAATAAAAACCGGCCGATTAATCGGTATCGGCTTTTTTGGTCCCCCAATAATCGGTATCGGCGTTGAAATATCATAATAGGTCGACCTCTAACATGTACTGACCTCACTTTCTGGATGGTAGCGGTGTGAACAGGCAGTGGCTCGGATGGTTGATGTCCTTGATAATCTTTTAGGCCTTCCTGTGACATCGGGTGCTGAAAGGCCTCATGGAGGGCAGGTAGTTTGCCCCCGGTGATGCATTGTGCAGACCGTACCACCCTCTTGAGAGCCTTGCGGTTGAAGGTGGTACAGTTGCCATACCAGGCTGTGATACAGCCCAACAGGATGCTATTGATTGTGGATCTGTAAAAGTTTGTCAGGGTTTTGGGTGACAAGCCAAATTTCTTCAGCCTCCTGAGGTTGAAGAAGCGCCTCTTCACCACACTGTCTGTGTGCGTGTACCAGTTCAGTTTGTCTGTGATGTGTACGCAGAGGAACTTAACTTTCCACGCTCTCCATTGCCATTCGATGTGAATAGGGGGTGCTCCCTTTGCCGTTTCCTGAAGTCCACGATCATCTCCTTTGTTTGGTTGAAGTTGAGTGATAGGTTGTTTTTCTGATCCCACACTCAGACTGCCCTCACCTCATCCCTGTATGCTGTCTCGTCGTTGTTGGTAATCAAGCCCACTACTGTTGTGTTGTCTGCAAACTCGATGATTGAGTTGGAGGCGTGCATGGCCACGCAGTCGTGGGTGAACAGGGAGTACAGGAGGGGGCTGAGCACGCACCCTTGTGGGGCCCCAGTGTTGAGGGTCAGCAAAGTGGAGATGCTGTTTCCTACCTTCACCACCTGGGGGCTGCCCATCAGAATGTCCAGGAACCAATTGCACAGGGCGGGGTTGAGACCCAGGGCCTCCAGCTTGATGATGAGCTTGGAGGGAACTATGGTGTTGAATGCTGAGCTGTAGTCAATGAACAGCATTCCTACATAGGTATTCCTTTTGTCCAGATGGGATTAGGCAGTGTGCCATGTGATGGTGATTGCGTCGTCTGTTGACCTGTTGGGGCGGTATGCAAACTGGGTCTAGGGTGGCCGGTAAGGTGGTGATATGATCCTTGACCAGTCTCTCAAAGCACTTCATGATGACAGAAGTGAGTGCTACGGGGCAGTAGTCATTTAGTTCAGTTATCTTTGCCTTTTTGGGTACAGGAACAATGGAAGCAATCTTGAAGCATGTGGGGACAACAGACTGGGATAGGGAGGGATTGAATATGTCCATAAACACACCGGCCAGCTGGTATGTGTATGCTTTGAGGACGAGGCTTGGGATGCCGTCTGGGCCAGCAGTCTTGCGAGGGTTAACACATTTAAATGTTTTACTTATGTCGGACACAAAGAAGGAGGGGGGTCAGTCCTTGTTAGCGGGCCGCGACAGTGGCACTGTATTATCCTCAAAGCGGGCGAAGGTGTATGGTTTGTCTGGAAGCGTGACGTCGGTGTCTTTCTTTTTGTAGTCCGTGATTTCCTATAGACCCTGCCACATACGTTTTGTGTCTGAGCTGTTGAATTGCAACTCCACCTTGTCCCTGTACTGGCATTTCGCTTGTTGGATTGCCTTGGAAGGAATAGCTACACTGTTTATATTCAGACATATTCCCAGACCTCTTTCGATGGTTAAATTCGGTGGAACACGCTTTCAGTTTTACACGAATGCCGCCATCCATCCACGGTTTCTGGTTAGGTTAGGTTTTAATAGTCACCGTGGGTACAACATCTCCAATGCACTTCTTTATAAACTCACTCACCGAGTCAGCGTATTGGTTGATGTTGTTCTCGGAGGCTGACCGGAACATATTCCAGTCCATGTGATCAAAAAAATCTTGAAGCGTGGCTTCCGATTGGTCGGACCAGCATTGAATGGTTCTCATCACTGGTACATCCCGTTTAAGTTTCTGCCTATAAGATGGGAGAAGCAAGATGGCATTGTGGTCGGATTTGCCGAAGGGAGGGCAGGGGAGGGCTTTGTATGCGTCGCGGAAGTTAGAGTAGCAGTGGTTGACGGTATTGTGCATGCACGTAGTGCAGTCAAAATGCTGGAAGAATTTAGGTAGACTTGTTCTCAAATTTGCTTTGTTACAATCCCCATCTACAATAAATGCAGCCTCTGCATGTATTGTTTCCAGTTTGCATATAGTCCCAGTGAAGTTCCTTGAGGGCCGTCTTGGTGTCTGCTTGAGGGGGAATGTACACAGCTGTGACTATACCTGATGAGAATTATCTTGGTAGGTAAAATGGCCAAAACTTGATTGTAAGGAATTCTAGATCGGCTGAACAGAAGGACATGAGTTCCTGTATGTTTTCATGATTACACCATGAGTTATTAATCACAAAGCACCCCCCCCCCCCCCCCCGTACGAGACAACTCAAAGGCTTAATCCATTAATACCAAAATAATTCACAATCAACCGTTCTCTGTAGTGGGTGATGTTGGTTTTCGCCGACTGTACCGGTGCTCGACCACACTACCAAGTGTGGTATTTTTAAAATGTTGCCCTACCGGAGTTACACAGTAATAGCGTCACTGCTATTAGCTTCACAACATACATACGATGGAATGCCAAAAAAGATACAGTAGCACTGTCAAAGATGTACAAAAAAAGTCTGCAAACAAGCAAACACCGGCCACAAACGATGTGTTTACAATATCGCGTTGGTAATTAAGCATAATTTGTTCGACCGCAATGTCTGGGGTAGCTATCTTTAGCTTAGAACCTAGCTAGCACCCATACAACCAACCTGAAAACAATGACCAGTAGAACCTGCAGTCATTTTCATTCAATCTTAGCAATGATTTAGGAATCCTTGTAAGTATTAGCTAGGTTGCCACTTGTTGTTTCCCTATTGAAATTGAACTTCAGTTCATGAAAATAAATAGCTAGTCAGCAATTTAACCCTGTTGCCAAAAGCAACATTATAAGCAGCCAGCTATCTGGCTAGTGAGGCTTGAACACACTGGGTTGTTTTGTGAAGCTAGCCACAATAAGGATTAGGAACAATAGTGGAAATTGCTGTTTGCCTTCAAAATAAAAGTATGGCATTGACAGTAATACAAATGAATACAAATAGTAGAATGCCATATGCCATACTTTTATTTTGAAGGCTAACCTGCAAAGTCCACTATTGTGGATAATCATTATTGTGGCTAGCTTCACATAGATGGGTCCGACCACCATTAAATCAAATAAGAACTGTCTTATAAATTAGGGTTATTTTAGATGATGACACCTAGCTATATAGTTAGCTAGCCAACAGATTGTGTATATTTTTTGACACGCAAAGACCCAAACTGCATTCCAAAGAAATCATGGTTGAGAATGAAATGACTGAACAACGAAACAGCACAGCAAGTAAGTGAAAGAAATTGGTTTTGATTATGTTTTACTGGTAATCGGGACATAAAATAACTTTTTGGTCAGTGTGGTGTGTGTGTAACCTTTATTTAACTAGGCACGTCAGTTAAGAACAAATTCTTATTTACAATGATGGCCCGGATGATGTGATACAGCCTGGATTCGAACCAGGGACTATAGTGACTGCCTGTTCAGGGGCAGAACGACAGATTTGTACCTTGTCAGCTCGGGGGGTTGAACTTGCAACCTTCCGGTTACTAGTCCAACGCTCTAACCACTAGGCTACCCTGCTGGTTATTGCTATTGGTTTTTCTGGCAAGGAAAATATTGGATATCGGTATTGGGCAGAAATGTCATATCGGTGCATCACTAATACCAACAATACCTTGTCACAACATTACTAATGCATTAAGAAAATAAATTCCACAATTCCCTATTAACAAGGCACACCTGTTAACTGAAGTGCATTCCAGGCGAGTACCTCATGAAGCTGGTTGAGAGAATGCAAAAAGTGTGCAAAGCTGTCAAGGCAAAGTGTGGCTACTTTCAAGAATCTCAAATATAAAATATATTTTGATTTGTTTAACATGGTTTTGGTTACATGATTCCATGTGTTATTTCAGTTTCGATGTCTTCCCCATTATTCTACAATGTAAAAACAAAAAAGTTCAATAATCTTTCTTCTTTATCAAATAAATGTGTTTATTCATTCACAACTAGATTGTTGCTCGACCCAGCACAGGCAGTGTGATCCTCTGGTCTTCTGGTACCAGTGATGTGGGAAAGGATGCTAGGCTTAGCAGACACAGCTCAGAGGTGAGTGCAGTGTAGGTATGAACAAAACAGAGAGACACAGATGTACTTATATGTTACAGCAATTAACACGGACGGACCCTGAAGAATGGCACAACTACCGGTCCTTAACAAGGACCTGTGTCTGCTCAACATACCTTTTATCGACAGACAGACAGACAGACAAGACAGACAAGACAGACAGACAGGACAACAAAGGAACAAAGACAGAAAAACACACACTGATGTGGGTTGGTGTGGCTGTATTGCCAAGGCTGAATGTTGTTTTAAGCACTAGTCTGGAGAATATTGCATTGAGACACCTCTGTCTATAGATGCCACATATCAAGTTTCGTGCAAATATGTCATTTGCTGCCTGAAGAGTTGCGTAAATTATTTTTCACTAAATTCAAAATGACGGAAAATCCATCGTGGCAGACTTTATGGGTCCCTGGGGCTCATTTGTTCCTTCTGATGAGAGGGACCCATGTACCGAATTTCATTACTTTAGGTCAAACAGGATGAGGGGGGGCTTGACGTTTCAAACTTTGCATTTTCAATATCTTGTTATAGCGCCATAATCTGCCAAATCAGTGTACTTTTGTAAATGCTGGATCTCTATGGCAAGACGCATCATTCGCCCAAGTTTTTTAAATTTTTAAAACTGGGCCAGTGCCAGAGTTATCGTGTGACGACTGTAAGAAAGAACACACAAACGAATGTACTGGGACAGATCCACAGTCCCCTCCCGGTTGTCATCGCCGGGGACAATAATGATGGTGGGCTAGTACAGCATTGCACCAGTGTTGGAAAAATGATGGTTGGCATTATAAACTAGGCCTACATGGCAACTTCATTCCACAACAAGTGCAATAATGACCATGTTTTAATTTGCCCTCACCTTTTTGAACGACAATAAGACACCATACTAGATAGTATGATAGTCGTACAACAATTTTGATGACATAAACAGGAATTGTCCTATTGTCCACTTTCAGAATGTTCTTTACCAGCCTTCCGATGTGTCTACTTCCCCTCCATCCCTTGGGCTCATGCCTTATTGCCTCCATTGGAATATCTGTGATTAATCCCCTGAAGAATGGCACAACTACCGGTCCTTAACAAGGACCTGTGTCTGCCAATGCAAAGGGAAAAATGGCCATTTCCTCAAACCAGACAGGGCCCTGGGACTCCAGAATCAAAGGGTCAGAATGGACTGTGTTCCACAAGACTCACTTATGACAGGAACACTGTTGCATGCAAAAGTCCTGGGATGTATTCGTTATGTCTTGCAAAGGAAACCATTTACCGTTTAAGAACCAACCAAATGGAATGAAATGACGAAGGAGCTACATGAACTTGTCCAATAGAAACTCTTGTTTTCATTACAAAACATTTTCCATTTGGAATAAAAAGATTGTTGCAAAAATCTGCGGAATGATTACACCCGATACCACCCAAGTGAAAATCACATTCACATAATCACACACATTTCCCCCCATGCTTTGACCACACAGAGGCATCACAATGTAGACACACAGTCCATTTGAGAGCCACACTGTTTTATTTATTTTTATCCAACCCTTGGTTTAAATTAGCAGGAAAATCAGTGAGACCACCTTCAACCCCAAAAGACATGCAAAACAACAGTTAGTGCTGCACCTTGAAACATCAGAGCTGGGACTTGATGTTTTATTTATGGACAATAACTCCCCCTTGTGGTAAAATACAACAAAACTATAGTAGGTTGGCAAACTTGCATCAAGCTTAATATGACAAACAAGTATCTTTATTTCTAGTGTAGGAACACTTACAAAATATAAAATCACCCTCTAATATTCACAAAAGAAATAAGAGCATAAGAGTTTATATATTCCAGCTTGAGTAATACACATGGCAAAAATAAACCATTGAAAGTGTGTTTTATACAAAAGTATGTGGACACCCTTTCAAATGAGTGGATTCAGCTATTTAAGCCACATCCGTTGCTGACAGTTCTATTAAATTGAGCACACTTCCATGCACTCTCTATAGACAAACATTGGCAGTAGATTGGCCCATACTGAAGAGCTCAGTGACTTTCAAATGTGTCACCGTCATAGGATGCACATTTCCAACAACTCAGTTTATCAAATGTCTGCCCTGCTAGAGCTACCCCAGTCAACTATAAGTGCTGTTATTGTGAAGTGGAAACTTCTAGGAGCAACAATGGCTCAGCTGCGAAGTTGTAAGCCACACAAGCTCACAGAACGGGATGGCCGAGTGCATAGTGCTGTAAAGTTTGGTGGAGGAGGAATAATGGTCTGGGGCGTTTTTTTATGGTTCTTAATGAAACAGCACACAACATTCTAGACAATTCTGCGCTTTCAACTTTGTGGCGACAGTTTGGGAAGGCCCTTTCCTGTTTCAGCAGGACAACGCCCCTGTGCACAAAGCGAGGTCCATACAGAAATGTTTTTTCAAGATCGGCGTGGAAGAACTTGACTGACCAACAGAGCCGTGTCATCACCCCAATCGAACACCTTTGGGATGAATCGGAACGCAGACTGCGAGTCAGGCCTAATCGCCCAACATCAGTGCCCAACCTCACTAATGCTTGTGGCTGAATGGAAGCAAGTCCCTGCAGCAATGTTCTAACAACAAGTTTCCTTCCCAGAAGAGTGGAGGCTGTTATTGCATCAAAGGGAGGACCAACTCCATATTAAATGCCCATGATTTTGGAATAAGCTGTCCACATACTTTTGGCCTTGTTTATTTCTGAACCCGAGTTTCAAACAAACAAATCTGACAGTAACTGAAAAACCTGTCACCTGTTCATAACTTATATGGAAAAACTAACATTGTGCAAAATGTATAGCACCATAGAATCCAAGCAGAAAAACAAACAAAATCAGGACAAAAATGAGCTAGCAGGTCTATATGTTTGGATAGGGTTAATGTGCTTTCGCATTATCACACCTTAAACCTGTTCAAGCTGCCCTAGTCTCTCCCCCAACGTGCCAGTCCTATACCCCCTTCCATCATCTTAGGGAAGCCAGAGTGCTCTTCCTGGCAGAGGTGCCACACCATGATGCACTGGTAGTTCCACAGTAGCAGCAGTGCCATGACTGTCAGGGCCACCATGATGAGGATGGCCAGGAGGATGCGCTGGCGAGAGCAGCAACTGGAGGGACTGGTAGTGCTGTCTTCTAACAGTCCTGCATAATGTCTCTCCAGGTCTTCAACCTTGGGTCTGGAGGTTGGAGGATGCCACAGCCATTGTTTGATCCATGAGACAGGGAGGCGATGGACAGTGGCTTCCCATGGACCTCCAGTCCCGATCCATGGCTCAGTCTCAGCCATCCTGACCCTTGTATAGATCTCACTTGAGAACTTAAGGCAAGCTGGATAAAAGACAATGGTAGTGTCATACTACTTCTTATTGATACTCTAGGCCTACTATTACTACAATTTGCCATTATGACATCAGTTTGTACTGTGATTGTTTTAAACCCAGACATCAAAAAGTGTCTGGCTATGCAGTCTCAAGACTGATTCTGTGGGTGTTGATGTGAACTAGTACAGTAGATTCAGCAGTGAAGTAGTGTTCTAAATTTTGTCCTACATACCCATATTCTGTAAATTATTTTTCTACACAGTAAGTCATCAAACGGATATGGGCTAAATATTGGGACATGTTTGTTGTTGCAATTGGTTACTGTTTAAATACAAGAGAAGTAGTCTGTACATTAACGGCACACAACCCTGCGGGTGAATACCGTCTACATATTTTACTGAAAAGTAAAAGCCCCGAGTTCGTCGAGCTTCTTACCTTACAAACTCCAGAACTCAGATGAGGTTCAGCTCCAAACAGGTGTGGACGGTTTTAACACGTCTAGGTATATATCTCTAGAAAATAGTCCCATATGATATACCTAACACTTAAAAAACGATTCACGACCCCTATCGCCTCTGAAGAAACAACAACAGTCAAAAACAAAAATAGGTAAGCCACACCCAATTTGAAACATTCTACCTGATGAGCAGGCGCGAGAACGTCCTGCTGTCCTAGCCTCCACCTCCGGGGTCGTCACTAGTTACCACATCCACAAAATTATTAACCCCGCTTAATTCTACCATTTCTTCTTCAAATCTGATGTTAAACCTAACATTAACCACACTGCTAACCTTATGCCTAACCCTAACCCTAACCTTTAAATGAAGACCATAAAGCAAATTTGTGTTTTCATGCATTTTTACAATATAGTCAATATTGAAGTAGTATGACACAGCTTTGTGGCTGTGGTAACTAGTGGGAACCCAGTGTTGCCAACTTGGCGAATGTGTCGCTATATTTAGCGAGAATTCAGACCCCTTTAGTATTCAGACCCCTTTCTGGTGTTATTGGAGACGTGAAAGCACGTATCGTTCTTACTCTTCTCAACGAGCACCCCGGTCCCAAAGTACTCACAGGCGGCCCAGTCCTCGCATAGCAGTCCCTCCCAGCTTCAGTCAGAGCACTCCTCCGCGTCCAGACTGCAAATGAATCCCGCAAGCGGGAAGCCACCGCTGACTGATCCCGCCCTGGTTTCCATTTTTTTTTTCTTTTATTAACCTGAACATAATTTTCTCACATTGTCATTGACATTTTTTTTCTATTGTCTCTTTTTGGTCCATTTAGATTGTATTTGTTTTAAATGTTAAAAAGTTATGGTTATAAATGTTCATGTTTTACTGTGACTTGTTGTAGGCTCCCAAGTGGACCATAAGGTTAAAACCCAAACCAAATTAAGAAAACTAAACTAAACTAAAAAAACTAAATAAATAAAAACTTTTTAAAAAACTGAGTAACTCCGCCAGAGTGTCTCTTTTGGGTCACTTTTGCCAGGTTCAAGCCCGGATAGAGGAGGAGGGTTGGAATTGTGACATTAAAAAAAAGAACTGACAGAAGAAAGTTCATTTGTAGTTCTAAACATATTTAGGGTGTTTTTCACTCACTTTTTGTCCCTACCACGACGTTATTCCTCTCACCTACAGCGTCCATCACAATTACATGCACATAGCCAATTATGCAAATTAGGTGATGACATCATTTAGCGATTTCTAGTGACTTTTAGGACAGCCAATAGCTACTTTCCTTACTGAGGAGCTGGCAACACTGAACCCACCTCCAGCCACTGAAAACGAAAGAGCTTGATTTAGCTTCACGCAACATTAAAATACCTTAATATAAGGGGCCCAACTTTGGTTTTAGAAGTGGGGGGAACATAACTTTGCGAGGGGTCTGGCATCTAAAGCAAATTTCCTGCATTTCTACACAATCCAATATAACCAATGGCCCTTCTAGCCCTCTCTATTCAGAACAACTCAAATTAAGAAAAAATGCACCCAGTCATCAAGCTAGGTAAGAGATCATTGTTAAATATCTTTTTAAGTGATTAATAAGACTGAACTAGATCAAAAGTAATTCAATAATCAATATTGTGTTGCACTTTTAACTAATAGCCTAACAATCAAACACATTCTTTAAGATATCCTCTATATAAAATTCCTGCCAGACCGCCGAGCTAGCCTGAGCCACCTGCACCCCCAACAGTCTGGTCAATACCTAAACTCTCTCCCAAAACACATTTTTCTCCACCTTTTTTTTCTTTATTCCCAAGGGAAAGGTTTAAAAACAAAAGTTTAAAAAACAACAATAAAAAAAAAACATACAACGACACATGTAAATGAACACAGAGAAACAGCACATCCTCCATGCTGGGAAGGCTTTCCACCAGATGTTGGATCATTGCTTCCATTCAGCCACAAGAGCATTAGTGATTTTGGGCACTGATGTTGGCGATTAGGCCTGGCTCAAAGTCGGCATTCCAATTCATCCCAAAGGTGTTTGATGGGGTTGAGGTCAGAGCTCTGTGCAGGCCAGTCAAGTTCTTCCACACCGATCTCAACAAACCATTTCTTTATGAACCTTGCTTTGTGCACAGGGGCATTGTCATTCTGAAACAGGAAAGGGGCTTCCCCAAACTGTTGCCACAAAGTTGGAAGCACAGAATCGTCTAGAATGTCATTGTATGCTGTAGTGTCAAGATTTCCATTCACTAGAACTAAGGGGCCTAGCCCGAACCATGAAAAACAGCCCCAGGCCATTATTCCTCCTCCACCAAACTTTATAGCGGGCACTATGCATTGTGGCAGGCAGCGTTCTCCTGGCATCCGCCAAACCCAGATTTGTCCTTCGGACTGTCAGATGGTGAAGCGCGATTCATCACTCCAGATAACGTTTCCACTGCTCCAGAGTTCAATGGCGGCGAGCTTTACGCCACTCCAGAAGAAGCTTGGCATTGTGCATGGTGGTCTTAGGCTTGTGTGCGGCTGCTCGGCCATGGAAACCCATTTCATGAAGCTCCCGATGAACAGTTTGTGTCCTGATGTTGCTTCCAGAGGCAGTTTCTGAGTCAATGTTATTCAGTTACACTTGCATATAGTACATTCTATTGATGGTCACAAACTGCAGGAATGTACACTGAATTCGGAAAGTATTCAGACTCCTTGACTTTTTCCACATTTTGTTGTGTTACAGCCTTATTTTAAAATGTATTAAATTGTCCCCCCCATCAATCTACACACAATACCCAATAATGACAAAGTAAAAAAAAGTTTTTAAAGTTTTTAAAAAACAATATTACATTTACATAAGTATTCAGACTCTTTACTGAGTACTTTGTTGAAACACCTTTGGCAGTGATTACAGCCCCAAGTCTTGGGTATGACACTAAAAGCTTGGCACACCTGTATTTGGGGAGTTTCTCCCATTCTTTTCTGCAGATCCTCTCAGGGTCTGTCAGGTTGGATGGGGATTGTCGCTGCACAGCTATTTTCAGGCCTCTCCAGAGATGTTCGATTTGGTTCAAGTCCGGGCTCTGGCTGGGCCATTCAAGGACATTCAGAGACTTGTCCCGAAGCCATTCCTACGTTCTCTTGGCTGTGTGCTTAGGGTCGATGTTCTGTTGGAAGGTGAACCTTCGCCCTAGTCTGAGGTCCAGGAGCACTCTGGAACAGGTTTTCATCAAGGATCTCTCTGTTCTTTACTCTTTTCATCTTTCCCTCGATCCTGACTAGTCTCCCAGTCCCTGCCGTTGAAAAACATCCCCACAGTATGATGCTCACACCACCATGCTTCACCATAGGGATGGTGTCAGGTTTCCTCCAGATGTGACACGTGGCATTCAGGTCAAATAGTTCAATCTTGGTTTCATCAGACCAGAAAATATTGTTTCTCAGGGGTTGAGAGTCCTTTAGGTGCCTTTTGACAAACTCCAAGCGGGCTGTCATGTGCCTTTTACTGAAGAGTAGCTTCCGTCTGTCCTGATTGGTGGAGTGATGCAGAGATGGTTGTCGATCTGGAAGGTCCTCCCATCTCCACAGAGGAACTCTGAAGCCCCGTCAGAGTGACCATCGGGTTCTTGGTCACCTCCTGACCAAGGCCCTTCTCCCCCAATTGCTCAGTTTGGCCAGCTCTAGGAAGATTCTTGGTTGTTCCAAACTTCTTTCATTTAAGAATGATGGAGGCCACTGTGTTCTTGGGGACCTTCAATGCTGCAGAAATATTTTATAGTACCCTTCCCCAGATCTGTGCCTCGACACAATCCTGTTGTACGCACAATTCCTTCGACCTCATGGCATGGTTTTTGCTCTGATATGCGTTGTCAACTGTGTGGAACCTTATATAGACAGGTGTGTGCCTTTCCAAATCATATCCAATCAATTGAATTTAGCACATGTGGACTCCAATCAAGTTGTATAAACATCTCAAGTATGATCAGTGGAAAAAGAATGCACCTGAGGTCAATTTCGAGTCTCATAGCAAAGGGTCTGAAAACTTATGTAAATAAAGTATTTCTGCTTAGCATTTTTAATGCATTTGCAAAACAATCTAAAAACCTGTTTTCGGTAATTCATTACGGGGTATTGTGTGTAGATTGATGAGGGGAAAAGATTATTGTATAAATCTTAGAACAAGGCTGTAATGTAACATAATGTGGAAAAGGTCAAGGGGTCTGAGTACTTTCCGAATGCCCTGTGTGTCTGAGATTTTGAACATTATGAACATGACTGGGCATTCAAACATATCTGTATCAATTTATCATCAATAGCTTCTATCATGTCTTCCTCACATTTAGATTTTACATGCTTTGTGTCATCAGGAAAAGCCTCCAACAACACTTGTTACAGTTTGAAATCAACTTTGGAGGTTTGTCAGACTGCTATACAATAGTTTAAATCTTTGAACCATCTGGGTTGCCCAGTGTTGCTGCACAAAGAGAATAAAGTGTTGTATCTGCAAAAATTCACCTCTGCTCCATCACAGATTGGACTTCCCTGGCTGCTTGACCCTGCTGAGACCCGTCACAATCTGATCCTCCTAAGATGAGGCATGACAAAGATTTACTTGGTGAACATTTATACATTATATTTTCCAAGAATATAATCAATGGTTCAGTAATTGAACCAGATCCCAGACTGTAATAAGCTGTCCTGTAGCTACTGTAGGTCCAACCATCAACTCAAGATGGAACTTTGTATCATTCACTGACATTGTTATTGTTAGTATTCTGCTAAATTCACCTGAGCTCTGTAGACTGGCTGTTTGACCCTTACTGGGACACATGTCACCATCTGATCCTGTTAAGACATGATGATCATAATATTGTGTATTGACGGTGAAGCCTGTAGAGCTGTTTATTACTGTGTTAGTGTTAAAAGTAGGCAATTAGCTAGGGAAACTGACAAATCGATAACATTATATTGCTATCCTGACTCTAATAAAAACTCACATTGCACAAAAGAAATGTCAGAATTATTGGTCTTCAATCATTTGCCCACTGGTTTCATCGTTTGATTCAGGTCTAGTGTGAATGAGGCAAAAATAATCCCTACCTAGTTTTGGCCAGCTCTCTCTAACAATATATCGAGTGGCGAAAGCTAGCTAAATTAATTTACATCTGTTGAAACGGGACAAAAAGTCTACAAAACATTTCCATACAAACAGCTGTTAGATAGTAATAATAGCCATCTCACATAGCGACAGTTGAAGTCGGAAATTTGCATTCACCTTAGTCAAATACATTTAAACTCAGTTTTTCACAATTCCTTATATTTATTCCTAGTAAAAAAATCCCTGCCTTATGTCAGTTAGGATCACCACTTTATTTTAAGAATGTGAAATGTCAGAATAATAGTAGAGAGAATGATGTATTTAATCTTTTATTTCTTTCATCACATTCCCAGTGGGTCAGAAGTTTACATGCACTCAATTAGTATTTGGTAGCGTTGCCTTTAAATTGTTTAAATTGGGTCAAACATTTCAGGTAGCCTTCCACAATCTTCCCACAATAAGTTGGGTGATTTTTGGCCCATTCTTCCTAACAGAGCTGGTGTAACTGAGTCAGGTTGTAGGCCTCTTTGCTCGCACACGCTTTTTCAGTTCTGCCCACACATTTTCTATAGGTTTGAGGTCAGGGCTTTGTGATGGCCACTCCAATACTTTGACTTTGTTGTCCTTAAGCATTTTGCCACAACTTTGGAAGTATGCTTGGGGTCAATGTCCATTTGGAAGACCCATTTGTGACCAAGCTTTAACTTTCTGACTGATGTCTTGAGATGTTGCTTCAATATATCCACATAATTTTCCTTCCTTATGAAGCCATTTATTTTGTGAAGTGCACCAGTCCCTCCTTCAGCAAAGCACCCCCACAACATGATGCTGCCTCCCTGTTGCTTCACGGTTGGGATGGTGTTCTTCGGCTTAAAGCCTCCCCGTTTTTCCTCCAAACAATAAGATGGTCATTATGGCCAAACAGTTCAATTTTTGTTTCATCAGACCAGAGGACTTTTCTCCAAAATGTACGATCTTTGCAGTTGCAAACCATAGTCTGGCTTTTTTATGGCGGTTTTGGAGCAGTGGCTTCTTCCTTGCTGAGTGGCCTTTCAGGTTATGTTGATATAGGACTCGTTTTACTGTGGACATAGACACTTTTGTACCTGTTTCCTCCAGCATCCTCACAAGGTCCTTTGCTGTTGTTCTGGGATTGATTTGAACTTTTTGCACCAAAATATGTTCATCTCTAGGAGACAGAACGCATCTCCTTCCTGAGCGGTATGACGACTGTGTGGTCCTATGGTGTTTATACTTGTGTACTATAGTTTGTACAGATGAACGTGGTACCTTCAGGCATTTGGAAATTGCTCCCAAGGATGAACTGGACTTGTGGAAGTCTACAATTTACATTCTAAGGTCTTGGCTGATTTCTTTTGATTTTACCATGATGTCAAGCAAAGAGGCACTGAGTTTGAAGGTTGGCCTTGAAATACATCCACAGGTACACCTCCAATTGACTCAAATGATGTCAATTAGCCTTCCAGAAGCTTCTAAAGCCATGACATCATTTTCTGGAATTTTCCAAGCTGATTAAAGGCACAGTCAACCTAGTGAATTCAAACTTCTGACCCAGTGGAATTGTGATAGGTTATTTCACTTCTAATTCACTCTGTCTGTAAACAATTGTTGGAAGAATTACTTGTGTCGTGCACAAAGTAGATGTCCTATCCAAAACTATAGATTGTTAACAAGAAATTTGTGGAGTGGTTGAAAAACTAGTTTCTAGAGGCTAGAGCTGAACTGACTGTGGTAGCTACAGTAGCTATCTAATTCATTCACCCCAGTTAAGAGGGGATGAACTATTAGCTAACGTTGCATGTCAATTACAATATTAGCTCAGCACTGGGAAAAAAACACTAGTTTAGTTTTGTTTCTTTTAAGTTATACAGCAGTTACCTTGTCAGCTACATCAGTCAACTAAAGAGTAGCCAGTTGCTGCTCTGCTTGCTCTGCAGCTGCCTCTGTTCAACTCTCCCGTGCTGGTCCAGCCAGCCTTTCAGAAGCTTTGCCTTCACACAGCCTTTCCGCCCTCTCTGTGGTGTCCGGGTGGTCCTAAATCCCGCTGCCTGAAACAGTCTCCGTCCCCAGTGAAAGTTGTGTGCCTTCATAATATACTGTATGTATTGCAGGGTTCCTGGAGAGCTACCATCCTGTAGGTTTTTGCTTTTTCATGCTCTTTCCATGACATAGATTGAGACACCCTGACCAATTGAGGCTGTTCTGAGGGCAAGGAGGTGTTCCTAATGCTCTGACTGCTCAATGTATAATCTCTAGGAATTGTACTTACCAGACGTAAAGTGAAGAAATGTGTCCCTCACTATCAAATAAACGTCTGAATCCAACTTTTTTTGGACCATATGTCACGACACCCGCCGAAGTCGGTCCCTCTCCTTGTTCGTTCGGCAGTCGACGTCACCGGTCTTCTAGCCATCACCGGTCCACATTTTCATTTGTTTTGTCTTGTTTTCCCACACACCTGGTTTACATCCCCTCATTACTCTGTGTATATTATCTTCTGTTCCCCCCATGTCTGTGTGTGGTATTGTTTGTTGTTACTTGTATGTGCACGTCAGACTGGTTTGCGCCGGGTTAAATCAACCCGTGTTTGTTTAGTTTTCTTAGTGCCGTGTGTTTGTTCGCCGTAATAAAGGGCTCCAATTTGCTACCCAATTCTGCTCTAGGGATAGGCTACAAAGTAGGCCTATATTGAAAGCAGGTGCTTCCACACAGGTGTGGTTCCTGAGTTAATTAAGCAATACACATCCCGTCATGCTTAGTGTCATGTATAAAAATGCTGGGGAGGCCATTATTTCAGCTCCCATGGCTGTGCCCCCGTGGGAGGACATTGCCTCCATCCACAGGGTACAAGTGGTCACTGAATGGTTTGATGAGCATGAAAACTATGTAAAGCATATGCCATGGCCTTCTCAGTCACCAGATCTCAACCCAATTGAACGCTTATGGGAGATTCTGGAGCGGTGCCACCAGCATAAACAAAACACCAAATGATGGAATTTCACATGGACGAATGGTGTTACATCCCTTCAATAGTTCCAGACACTTGTAGAATCTATGCCAAGGTCCATTGAAGCTGTTCTGGCTCCTGGTGGCCCAACGCCCTATTAAGACACTTTATGTTGGTGTTTCCTTTCATTTTGGCAGTTAATGGTACATATGCCTTGTTGCCGGCTATATTGTGGTAGGGTTATTTACCATCGTCACCAGCCAAAATGATGCACAACTCTGTAACGGCTCTCTTCTATCTCCTCCTCTGACGAAGAGGTAGAACAAGGATCGGACCAAAATGCAGCGTGATGATGATTCATGATATTTTAATGAAGGAACACTATACATACAGAAACTACAAAAATAACAAAAATGAAATAACGAAAACCGAAACAGCCCTATCTGGTGCAAACACAAAGACAGGAACAATCACCCACGAAACACTCACAGAATATGGCTGCCTAAATATGGCTCCCAATCAGAGACAACGATAATCACCTGACTCTGATTGAGAACCGCCCCAGGCAGCCATAGACTACATAGACACCCCACAAAACCCCAAGACAAAAAACACACCACAATAACCCATGTCACACCCTGGCCTGACCAAATAAAGAAAGAAAACACAAAATACTAAGACCAAGGCGTGACAAACTCAGGGAGTCCAACCAATACAGACTTCAGATGTTGTGTCCCAAGCTAGATTGCAATGTGTGTAGGCTACGTTGTATATGTGCATAAATGAAAGCATCTATAATTACATTTGGCAATAGGTACATTTTTATTTACAAGTGCATCTATACAAACAATATTATTTGATTGAAAATCATTTTCTATATCATCTTTATAATTGAGGAGATAAAACTTAAAAATGTGTACAGTGCATGTGTATGTGTCATTGAGGGTGATTGTGTGTGTCATTGAGGGTGATTGTGTGTGTGTGTGTGTGTGTGAAAATGACATTCTCTTCAGCAGTATTACGACAAGTGCAATATTCTATTTACATTGCATTCATAGTATGCGTTTCAGAAAACGAAACAAGATCTGCATGGCCAATAATCAGTAGGCATTCAAGAACCAAACAAGAATACTGCTAAACACACATAAGCATGCATAGGCCAGAATGAGAACATGACCAGAAGTAACTTTTTAAATGATCAAATTTCACATTCAGAAACTAAATGCTGTTTTAGCGCTTTAAATAGACAAATATGTGTTTTTTCTCCAGCGAAGTACTACAATCTACATGTTTCATAAAAAACTTGGCCACCAAACAAATAAAGAAATGTGTGTTGTATGAGATACTCATATTATAACAATTAGACCATAATCTCTGTTGTGAGCCTTTTTCTACTACTATTCGTATACATTTTTATGTACTTGCCTGCTGAAGGCATAATAATATCTCAATCAGCCTTGTTGATGGGAACAGTATGGGGAAGCCCTCAGGTTAACGGGATAATTTGGGATTTTGGCAATGAGGCCCTTTATCTACTTCCCCAGTCAGATGAACTCGTAGATAAAATGTGTATGTCACTGCGTGCAATTTGAATGAAGTTGCTAACTACCGGTAGCGCAATTGCTAACTAGTGTTAGTGCAATGACTGGAAGTCTATGGGTATCTTCTAGCACGCTAGTTAGCATTGACTTGTGAAACTACCTCTAACTTGCTTCATACTAGAGACATAAAAATGGTATCCATGACTTGGTAAAGTAGATAACTCTGGTGAAGTATATAAAGGGCCTCCTTACCAAAATCCTGAAGTATCCCTTTAAAGTGCTGTGCAGTGCCATGCCAGAACTGTGCAATAGTCTTTCTTTCAACATGCCACAGTTGTTTCTCAACTCCAGAGCCTGGGAAAGACTGCAAGTTAAGCTGAATTATCAATTCACTCTGGTTCCTTCCATGTAAGACATACCAAAGTGCAAATGGAAGATAGACTGTTGTGCACAGGTAGGAGGTTTTTGCATGAAATACCAAGTGCTGGTTGGGTGAAAAACCTGGCTCTTTGATGCAACCCCTTGAAACTGGAGATGAGAAAGACTAATGAAAGCAAGGGAGAGGGTGTTCCCAAATATATTGCCGATAACAAAGGTCATGTTCCCCTTCCCAGACATTGCATGCATCAACCAATGGTTGCGTGTCAATGTCATCGACTGTGGAGTCTGGTACCAGATTGCTATTACATATGATGTGATAAGCTAATATGTCAAATACCTATCCAGGCTGTGTAAGATCTCGCATGTGTCAGCAACATCTGAGCAGGGGAATACAACCAATGGGTGGGCATTTTAGAATTTGCCCTAGCATTACCCTGATTCTACTAATCAACTAATTATCAAACCTTTGATTATTAGAATCAGGTGTGTAGTGCTAGGGCAAAAATAAAAAAGTGCACCCATTTGGGTCCCAATGACCAGGATTAAGAAACATTGATAGTGTACTTTCAGAGAGTGATAACAAATAACATATTTCCTATAGTTTCGACCTGGATTAGTGACTGAAAATCCCCTTCAAATAAGAATATAGTAGTGCCACTTTCTCAATACCAAAGGTGTAAAGACCTCATTGGACCAAATACAGGTAAATGTGAACATTACGTCAAAGGCAGAACGTTTCCAAGGGGCACCAAAGGATAATACTGGCTGGACAGTTATTCAATCCATTATTTAGGGGCAAAGAATCAAATCTAAACAAAGATCACAATTTTTGTATCTCAGAGAACGTACGTGATTAGAATAGCAGTATAAGTATTAACACCATGGGGACACATCATTCATTAAATAAATACTCATTTGCATCTACCCATTAGGAAAAAACTGGTTGGATCAACGTTATTTCCATGTCATTTCAATGCCAAAAATCTATGCGATGACGTTGAATCAATGTGGAAAACTGATTGGACTTGTAAAAAAGTCATCAACGTAAGGGCACTGTTTATTTCCACCCAAATGTTTATCTATATCCAATGACATGGTGAAATGTTTTGTAGATTTTACGTTAAATTTACATGAGTTGAAAACTCAACAAAATGTAAGTTCAAACTAGACGTTGAACTGATGTCTGTGCCCAGTGGGTATGCATTTACAATGCATGCATGCTTCCATCTCTAGTATCGTTGCTTCAAAATATTATATTGGCACAGAGGTTTATGTTCTCACTATTAAAACATGTCCAACTTATCAAAGACACATATTATTTAAATATGTGGAGTTAAAAGACAGGTATTTCTTAAACGTTGATATTTAAGCAGTGTACCTTTCATACTGTGAAATAGTAATGTGTGTTACAGTCAGTTCTCGTCAGTTAAATGATATGTACAGTGCTTAAGTCCACTTGTTTTTCTACTTAAGTCATATAACTAAACAGGACTTTTCAAACAGCAACATTGACCATGTAGATATATTAAATAGTAGTTGTATCCAACACCACAATGTCTGCACTGCAGTAAGTAAAATTAGACAAAGATAGGACTGTTTTTAAGCATAAATTGAGCGTGATTAGAGAAAACAGAAAAAAAACAAGGTATGTGTAAGTAAGCTCAGAACCCTAAGAGCTGACTAATGCCAGGCTAGATCCAGCTGTAACAAGTGCCACGATCAGATCAGTCCTTTCTTCAATGTAGGGTTATCTCCATGGCTCCATTGTAAAGCCAATGGGACAAAAAGCTTCAGCAGTGATGGATCCAATAATGCAGCGAGCTGGGGGAAGCCTCTCTTTGTCCACCCACCCTCTCTCTCTCTCTCTCTCTCTCTCTCTCTCTCTCTCTCTCTCTCTCTCTCTCTCTCTCTCTCTCCAAGGAGTGAATGTTTCTCTCTCCTTCTGTCCCTCTCACACCACCGTGCTGACAGACGGGTCGGACAGGTTGAGCTGGCCCGTGAGGTCGGTGGGTGGGTACTGCTGCAGAGATTGAGAGAACATGAGAAAAACTGAGCCACGGTCAGTCCCCTACAAAAGCCCTAAACAGAAGTCTGTTATAGAAAAGAACATCTATGCTCCATTTCAGTCGAAATCGTCGAAGCAAAGGTGTTTTATAACCCCCCCCCCCAAAGGCAGTGTAGCTAGGAAAGGTGGGAACATTTTGGTTCCATTGTGGGTTTCTCAGATTAGTACAATACAACCATGGGAATAGATGTGTTGGTTGCTCTGCCTGAGGAGGGTTATCATATTACTACAGTGGTGTGGAGGTAATGCCCAGAGCGTAGAACACAGTTGAATCAGCCAAAAAATAAGACCACTCATTTGTATGAAGACATTGTTTAATTTTCCGCAGCTAAGCTGAGAGAAAAATATGGTTTGTGCTTGAGCCTCTCGGCTGGTTCAAAGTGCTGTGCAGTTGGACTTACTTCCAGGCCATATTTCACTGTACTCCAGAGGAGCAGAGTTGTTGATTTTAATGGGTATCTACAGTGCTGGGTAGCAACATACCCAGCTCCATGCAGGTGCTCAGTTACTATGGCAACTGTGACTTTGGGATTGCGTAATTTAGTGTCATTGATTGTGTAATCTGCCTTGGGCTTAATGTCAGGGAACATACTTGACAACGGTAAGGATGGTTCCTTTAGCAATTGACGCAGTAGCAATATCACTAACCACTGCAATTGCTGTGGATTGTTCCTTATGCATTGCAAATATGGCCATGAACTGATCTTGCAAAATATAAGGGAGTGTTTTTGTAAAGTTTGTTGCCTTCCTATAATTCCATACCATACCGCTGTGCTGAATCATGCTGTCTACAAGACATACTGTTTTCATCAGCGTTGTTTCCAACATGTCAAATCGAAATCCAACTTACTTTGCCATTGATTCCGATTTACAGTGTAAAAGTTGGAAAAACCTGATTAACATCACCTTTTCACACTGTGAAAAGACTTAAAGAAAATGGCTTGATGAACAGGGTCACTTCTGTACAAGCCAATCATAATCCACCGTGTACCTCCATCCATTCTATCTTCAGAAAAAAAACATTTTTTAATTCCCGATGAAATCTATTTCGTGTGTCAATTTCGCAAATCCGCAAATTATTATTATTATTTCAGATGTTGATGATTGTCTCATTTTAAGCTGTGTTGAATGTTTTTCTTCAAGCATTGACCCATATTGCGTTTTATAACTTATGATGCAACTACCATGCTAAGTCCAGGGTCAACATCATCATAGGGTATTACAGATATATAAAAAAAACACAGAAGTTTGACTAATAATTACAAAAGACCTAACACTTAGATCTAAACGTTACATCACCACAGGGCTACAACCACGTGGGCCTACTTCAGGGGCCTGCTGTTAGTGATATCACTTAGAGCACCCCCTACTAGCCGAAGGTGGACCAGCGAAAGAGAGACCCTTCAACACGTCAATACTTCACTACCACGATGACTTCTGTATTATTACAATTACTAGTACTAAAATACTATCTCTTACTGATACTACTACATCTACCTCAACTACTAGTATTACTGCTAGTACCACTACTGACAACAATAACAGTAATTCACATGCTTGTAGAGGGAGAGAGGAGCAGTGTGGCATGTGGGTGAGGGACACTGACACTCAAAAGTCCATTGATAACCATTAATATAAAAGAAGAACACTTATATAAAATCAAAATAATGGTCAAAGATTGAGGATGGTACATATTTGATTATAATCTAGTTGTAACTTGTGTGGTCACCATAGATTTGCGTAAGAGCACGATAACTCCCAAACCACCATCCCAAAAACCTCCTACAACAGCAACAGTCATTCCATCTTCTCCACTCCAATAGTTGACCAATTCTACAGAAACACCTCCAGGTGATAGTAGGTGGCGGATGGCAGATTTGTAGTTTTGATTTGGATCAAAGGAATAACATCACTCTAAATGTCAGAGACAATAGATATAAGATCAAGAAAAAAAGAGAAAATCAAACAAAGACAGACCAACAGAGACCTTTTTTCCATGTTCGATTTGGCCAATACGTAATTCAGGAAAACCAAAAAGCTTTGATATCTACTGTGCAACTCTCAGCTAAATCCGGATTGAGCATAGCTGGTTAACTCAGATTTTGGACATCAGCCAGCTATGTTAGGGTGAACAGCAGAACAGAGAACGTTGCAATTCACTGGATTGTCAGACCACTGTGAAGGAGCCTCCCCACCAGCAAAGAGCAGGCCCTTCCAACAGGACTGTGGAGAAAATGTGCTGCAGCAAGGCTCCAATAGAAACAGAGGTGAATAAGGCCTGAGTTCCTTTTATAGCGGGTCTAAGCTGCGGACACAATAGAAGCGTGATGTTTCAAAGAATCTCAAGCCGAGAAAGGCAACAAACAGAGGAAGACACAATAGAACCACCTGCGTTAACAACCTAGAAATAGACCTTAAAAGGCATGCAAAATTGACACAGAAAATCCTTTTGTCAGACAATATGATTGCAAACATCACAAAGTAAACATGACAAATCAAAAGTAGACAGTAGATCTAATAATATAACTCCACGAAGAAAATCCTGAAATAGATGGTCTGTGGGTAAAAAATAAATATATGTTAGTTTGTTTTCAGGACGGTTGACTGACTTTGGCAAATGGCATAACGTTGGCACATGCTTTGAAATCAAAGCCAACAAACAAACTAAACGGAAGTGCAGGATTTAAGTGTATAAAAGATGGATGGAACAGGATCAGGCAATCAAAGAAACAGGAGACTAACACACATACACACACATACACACACATACACACAAATACACACACATACACACACATACACACACATACACACACATACATACACATACTACAAAGTCACCAAGAGACAAATTGGTCAAAACCACATCCAGATCATTGGCAGGGAGGAAGAGCAGCCCAAACAAGCAAGACAGACTGCTGAATTGCCCTCTCTTCCAGTACTACACCCACTAATCCCATGAAGCCAGCCCAGCCTGGCCCTGCATTTGCTCTCCCCACTGCCAGCACACCAGCTCAAGTCCCTGCCCTGCTCTGCCCTGCACTGCTGCCTAGCATCCTGTAGGGGGCATCGGCTTACAAATGGCATCTGGTTGGATGGCTGATCGATGGTGGACTGACAGACATGTGGCCATGGCTGCTGAGCCATGTAGGATGGGTGAGAAAATGGGTCTCTCTCACAATTAAGAGATGGGAATGGCGGTAGAAAAGACAGAGGAAAAAGAGGAAGATTGAGAGAGAAGAGGAGACAGAGGTAGAGAAAAAGAAAAGAGAGAGAAGAGTAGGAAGAGTAAGGGAAGATGTTGTTCCCTTCTTCATCTCCTTACCGTGTCTTTGGATGACCTACGTCTCTTGATGCTGGAGGCCAGGGAGGTACTGATGGACCTAAAAGAGGCTTTCTTTTTGGGGTCGGGGGGCTCTGCTCTACCACTTTTCCTATCCTAAAATAAATATATGTAGAACAATTATTCATATTCTTGGGGTGGAGTGATACCTTGGTCTCAGTCTCACCCATTCACCCACTCACCCTCTCTCCACACCCTCCCTCCCTCTTCAATTTCACTATCTGAAGTGGTATGAGAGTGAGTTTCCCGACACAAAGTTGTCTCCATTGGACATTGGAGGCAACAGGAGTTTTGCACCTCTTTTAGTGGTGGGACTGTCTGACACTGTAGTCTGGCCAATCCCATGTGTCCAAACATCCCAGAATGTTTTTACACTAGCAGCCATTTCATCATAGTGGGACTGGACATGATGGAAAATACCTAGCCAAGCATTGACACATCCAAACACCCCCATGCCCCTAGAAATGTATTGGAATGGTTTGAGGAGCATGTGTAGGTGACACCTGTGATATGCTGCTTTAATCATTTACCACATCCTACTCACACACTCACTCTTACCCACACACACACACCCACACATCAAATAATCACTTCCACCCTACCTCCACCCCCTTCACCCCAAGACACTCAACCTTTCAGAGAGAAAATAAACATTAGCCAGGACTGAGGAACAACTAAATGGGCAGTATACTATGACTATGAAATGTCACAGTCAACAGAATCAACTGTATTCATTGGAGGTTCTTCCCAAACCCATGTTTAACCATATCCTTACAACATGTTCACACATCAACTGTGTTTCTTCCCTCCCTCATGCCATCAAAGTGCCCCACAGCTACTCTATATAGGTGCGTGGCAGTGTTCATGTGCAAAAGCTCATATTAAGGTATTCTTACATCCTGAGTCTCTAGAGAGGAAGAGGGCTGCATGGGGGGGGGGAGAGGGGGGGAGAAAAGAAAAATAAATAAACATCCATCTTCTTGCTATTAGATAGTTATTACTTTAAGATCCAGAAGCAAAGCCAAGGGAACCAAACGAGCCAATAGAAAAGCTAGCAAAGGAAACAACCACATCGCAAGCCAAGCAGTCTTAAAAAGGTGCTCTATAAGGCAAAGGGAGCCACTAAAATGCATACCAACATAAGATAAACAACAAGAAATAATAGTATATAATTAAGCTCCTTG
This sequence comes from Oncorhynchus gorbuscha, assembly GCF_021184085.1. NCBI lineage: Eukaryota > Metazoa > Chordata > Actinopteri > Salmoniformes > Salmonidae > Oncorhynchus > Oncorhynchus gorbuscha. Next base: position 19,939,941 of record NC_060192.1, read on the forward strand.
AGTCATTATACCTGTGGCTGGGTATAATGGAAATTCCCTAGGGAGTGAAATAGATGGTGTTGGGGTGGTAGTATATGGAATAATATATGTACTATATACCGTATACTACTGACTGGAGTTAGAGCAGGTATTGGGGGTGGAATTTAGAAATATGAGAGATTTTGGCGAGCTGGTTAGGGGTGTGGGAAGGTTTTGGTGATAGGTGGCATGAGAGGTTTTGGCCAAGTTGTTGTGAGGTCTGGATGGGGATGGTTAGCTAGGTGAAATGGTAAGAGATGTAGGAGTTAGGGAGGTCCTAGGCCTAGATAATAGACCTAGATAAATGGTAAGAGATGTAGAAAGTAGTAGTTAGGGAGGTCCTAGGCCTAGATAAATGGTAAGAGATGTAGAGAGTAGGAGTTAGGGAGGTCCTAGGCCTAGAGAAATGGTAAGAGATGTAGAGAGTAGGAGTTAGGGAGGTCCTAGGCCTAGAGAAATGGTAAGAGATGTAGAGAGTAGGAGTTAGGGAGGTCCTAGGCCTAGAGAAATGGTAAGAGATGTAGAGAGTAGGAGTTAGGGAGGTCCTAGGCCTAGAGAAATGGTAAGAGATGTAGAGAGTAGGAGTTAGGGAGGTCCTAGGCCTAGAGAAATGGTAAGAGATGTAGAGAGTAGGAGTTAGGGAGGTCCTAGGCCTAGAGAAATGGTAAGAGATGTAGAGAGTAGGAGTTAGGGAGGTCCTAGGCCTAGAGAAATGGTAAGAGATGTAGAGAGTAGGAGTTAGGGAGGTCCTAGGCCTAGAGAAATGGTAAGAGATGTAGAGAGTAGGAGTTAGGGAGGTCCTAGGCCTAGAGAAATGGTAAGAGATGTAGAGAGTAGGAGTTAGGGAGGTCCTAGGCCTAGAGAAATGGTAAGAGATGTAGAGAGTAGGAGTTAGGGAGGTCCTAGGCCTAGATAAATGGTAAGAGATGTAGAGAGTAGGAGTTAGGGAGGTCCTAGGCCTAGAGAAATGGTAAGAGATGTAGAGAGTAGGAGTTAGGGAGGTCCTAGGCCTAGATAAATGGTAAGAGATGTAGAGAGTAGGAGTTAGGGAGGTCCTAGGCCTAGATACATGTTAAGAGATGTAGGAGTTAGGGAGGTCCTAGGCCTAGATAAATGGTGAGAGAGATGTAGAGTAAGGTGAATTAGTCATAGGGAATGGGGAGGCCCTAGGAGTGGATGGGTAAGAGATTTAGAGAGTAAGGTGAGTTAGGAGTTGAGAAGGCACTTTGGGGGCAGTGTGGTGTGAATTTAATCTGAGAACATGCAGAAAGGGGTACGGAAGGATGGGAAGAGCTTGGCAGGGACGGTAAGGGATGGGGTAGAGAAGGAGACAAAAAAACATAAAGCATGACAGTCAACCCAGGCCAGCACTGGACCCACAGAACATCCCCTGTCATCAGATCACATGACTGGGCCTCTGTTTGAGCCACCCATCACCACCCAAACCATCCCCATTATCTTAATGCCACAGCATTAAGAGGTGATGTTCTATTGGGTGGTGTGGAAGATGGGTGGAGCTGATTGGCTGAGGAGTGATGGACAAGTCACCAGTGAGAAAAAAGTAAATAAAATGGATTTCCTGTTGGAAGATGACATCTAGACGTTAGTCAATGGTCAAAGTCACCTCATGTTAAAACTCCATCAGTGAGGTAAAGATGAGGCATAGAGACAATTAGATTGAAAAAATAATGCTCATTGCCCAAGCAACTCAAAGCATTGTTTTTTTTATATTCTTTTGTATTTTTCTGTTTCTCGTCAAAATGGTTTTTTCTTGTTGTACTTTTCAGCGTAGAATATCCAGGTCTCACGTGACATCAATCGACACCGACCGCTTGTGAAGTGCTGTGTTTGCAAAGTTCCGGTCATGCAAAGCATGCTGGTCCAATGGAGGAAGCTTCCCACTGGACGCATGTGCCGCAGCTTCCTGTCTCCGATAGGAAACAACAGCCACTAGAGTGCATTAGTTCTCGTTGACATTTCGTTGATCTCACTCCTAATATCTCCTCCACTTTTAGGCAGTGCACTTCTGAATAAGACCTGCTACAACAGAGAAAACTAACGGCTAGATACCGTAGCTTCTCTTAAACTAGGGAGGGAGACAGATTCAGTTCACAATGCTTTTTCAGCAGATACAAGCAAACAAAGGTGCTGAGAGTTGGGGTAAATTATAATTCAGTTGAATCAATTCAGGAAGTGAATTGGAATTTAGCCCGAGCTGGAATGGGTCGGTTAGTTACTGGAGACGATACCAAGGTGTAAGCAGTTCAGAGCAGCAACATAGTGAACGATAAGAGGGACTCAAACAGGTTATTCAGAATTGCACGTCCTCTGGAGGTACCTGTGTTGGAAGGCATAGATATACAAACATGTTGCATTATGCACAGAAGTATAAAAACAAACAAAAATATAAAAATACAAACACACAAGCAGTAAAAATGATGCTGGACACCTAGCTGGAAATACCCACAAAGAAAGGAAAAGTTCACATAAACTGTCACCGAACCCTGTTGTTATGATAATAGTGTATACTAAATAGTGTGAAATACAGTATGAATTATACTTCCTCTGTAAGTAATCACATTGATGGCATCGAGAGACAATTCATTTGAATCATGTTCATTTCATACTGTATTAGATTCAATGATTTGCTCGCTTCTGCTACTCCAAGCACGATACCCCGGTTAAGGAATAAGAGCAGAAAACTGTCATTTGTTTAAAGCATGTGAACCCCATATTAGCTCTAGGCCCTATTGAGAATAATGCTGTGTACAATTTGCATGGATGAAGACATCTTTGTTCAGTAGTGCTGGAATGATTAATAAACTGTGTCAACATAACCTTGTCTTTAACACAGATCTTACACAGACCTTTTCCTTTCTCAGCGGGCGCCTGCATGCATTTGTCTACTGTATGTGCCTATACATGTACACAGACATGAAGACATGGACAACAGTTACATCTGGTAGTAAGGTAGATGACAGACAGTCTCGGAAGGACATTGATTTGCTGACACGCACTGGAGACTGTGATCTTACCGTACCTTCCTCCAGCCCTGCTGTCAATACAACCGGTGCACCACTGACCTTTTGTGAGTGCTTAACAAAGAGCCAGCATGGGGGCAGGCTGGCTGCCAGAGCCACATCACAGGCTCACAGTGTCCACTGCCCGTCTCAGCTCGCGTGCCCCCGTCACCTCCCTCCCATGTACCCCCACACCACGCTCCTCCTGCTGAGGATGGTAGGTCAGCGCAGGGTGGGAGGTAGCGTAGGTAGGGGTGGGGCGGGATGATGCGGAAAGGCGAATGAGGGAGTTGGGGGGGGGGGGTACCAACGCTTCACAGCGGAAGATATTGGAGTTAAGGGCAAATCATGTTCTTCAGTGACTAGACGCACTGAGGAGCGAGCACATAACTCAGCTGTAGCTGGAATCGTTTTTGCCTGATTATCTTTAGGTGCCCCATAAGTCACTGACACGCAGGCTTTCTCTGAGAGGACTCTCATGTTTAGGGTCCATAAACACTGTAGGGGGTGGGGATACTGGGGGATGGAGTGATGTAAATACTGGACAAGTATAGACGTCAAGCATAGGAGAGTCGGCGTCAGAAATGACAGTGTAACAACACACTGTTACAGCTATTAAAAAGCATGAGATGTATCTATGAGTCTCATAGTTATGTGAGATTCTCCTTATTTAAATTACTTTCATCGACTACCTTATTCCCCTGCATGTCCTCATCATCTGACCTTACAAAGCCTAAAAGCATTATAGCAGCAGCATACAAAGTCAAATTTATACCCTATGCAGGTATGCAATGCAACAACGCAATTAGCTACGCAAAATGGCCGTTCTGCGTAGTTGCAATGCATTGTACATTTTGGGCTGCACACATATTTTTACAAAGCAAGTACGCAGAAGGGCCATTTTGCGTAGCTAATTGTGTTCTTGCGTTGCATACGTGCTAAAGTAAGTGTTAAGGCTTAACTGGCTCATGCCATGAACGTGGAATGCATATTTTAGTTCCAAATGTTCTCATGTTAGAGCTACTTTTGGTTTAGCTTAACTCTTATTCTAAAAGCGAAGGGTGACGTGGGGTGGAGATGGCTCTTGTCTATGTTACATACTAACGATGGGGTCATCGATGCGCCCACAGCTTGGCTCCCAGAGGCCTCCTTACTGTCCTGCAGCACAGAGAGGAGACATAGGGGCCATTGGTCTAAGGGACTGGAGGATGGACCCACGGTGGCTCATGGTAATGCCTTGGGAACAACTTCATCACTGATTGTGACACAGCAATCCGTGAGTGACTGTCACCAGTTGGCAACAAGGTCAGACAGGATGCTAATAGTGACACAAAAAAAAAAAAGATTGGTCGTACACCTGTATTGGAGGAACCTGCAGGAAGGGCTATGCTGGGCGTGTCTCAGCCCATCTCTGCCCTTCCCCCCCCGGGTGCCAGTGCTTACGGGGGGAAAGAGATGCCATACCTGCAGGTTCTTCCTCCAGACGTTGACGGCCGCAAAGGCCAGCTGCATCTGCTTCCTTCGGGCGTCTTTGTGTCGCTTGTAGGCGATCTCAATAAAGATGAGGAAGATCCCTGCTGCTATGCCTCCAGCCACCAGCATGAACACTCCTGTCAGACAGAGACAGACAGACACAGGGATGGGTGGTGAGTCGCCGTCTGACACTGACCGCAACCCACTGACCATGACTGTGTCTGTGTGAATCTAGTCTAATAGGTCAACGGTTGCTGTCCTTTCGTCGACCTGCTTCCACTTCACGCCGTCCGCTGCAAACCTTGCAAGTTGATATTAGGATCACAACTATAACAACTAGAACTACAGTAACCCACAACAAATTACTTTAACAGTACACACTTCACGTAACAAAAGGAAAGAAAGTATTGGACAAAAAAAAAGGCTACAGTACCTTACAACTGTAGTTTTTGTCCAATCACTTTTAGGTTTCTTAAAACCCAAAAGAGGAACCCTACCTGCCATGTTCTCAAAGGTGAGTGTGGCTGGGGCATTGCTCCGTGAGTCACACTCCTGGTATCTCACCCAGGTTTTATCTAGATCTTCCATGAAGCCATTCTCATGGGAACTGCAGGGGTGGGGGGGGAGTGGGCAGAGAGGTAAGACAGTTAACAAAAAGCCAAGCCATACACTCCAGAAGAGAAATCCCAGAATGTCACTAACACAGACGACACAAACAAACACAGACTGACTGACAGACTAAAAGACAGACAAAGGGCAGGAATGAGGAGATACAGAGAGAGAAGAGAGCTGACACAGCGGTGTGTCGGATGGTCAAAAAAGGAAAATAAAAACAACAACATACACACAATGCTGCTTGAGCTGGGACAGACCTGAGAATGGCCAGGGACACATTCTGTTTCCAGGGGCTGTCCTTGCGCATGCCTATGCCAAAGCCCGAACGGAAAAACAGCTCTCCCGTGGTCACCAGGTCGCACTTCTGCGAGGCTTCAAACTCCAGCACCGCAGAGTCCCAGATGAAAGCATGCAGCTTGCTGTTGGCGGAGGGAGGCAGGGGGGAGGAGGGGGTTACGGTGCAACAGTACAGTGATTGTCACAACACACATTTACGGCTCCCCTTTGGCCACACAAAGCGTGTGAGTCAGCGTTACCAGCCATGTCTACCGCCGCTTGAAAAATGAAATCCAATGCCGGACGGACGACGGCGCGTCCCCCATTGGATTCCCCACCTCAAAGACGCTCGTCTTGGATAAAACCTGAAAAAGGGTGCTCCTCAACTCAACGTTAGCTCAACTATAGACTGGTGTCAGTGCTACTGACACAGTTCATGCAGCCCTGTTCTAAGTCTGAGCCTGGATCTGTCTTGGCTGGATGATGGGCCTGGACCAGAAGGAGCGCTGCAGTAAGACCTGCTGGGTCTCACTGTTCCAGAGGTCCACAACCCCCAGGTCTGACTGACTGACCCTCTCTCTCTCTCTCTCTCCCTAACCTGACTATCTGACCAGCTCCGGCCGACACGCCCAGGCCAGGCCGGCCCGGCCGGGACTCACTTGTCGCGCACGGCCTGGATAGCCTCAGCGGCACTCTCGTAGTTGTGCTTCTCCATGTGGCGGTACATGGTGCTAAGCTCCACCTGCCGCCGGAAGTAGATGTCCACAGAGCTCTGCTTCACTGTGGCGTAGATGAACTTGTCTGATGGGTTCCTCAGCTGTTGAAGGATAGGAATGGTTGGAGGGAACATTACATTCAGCATTCACAGAGTTGACCAATTCTGGAATTCTGTAAAAATGAAAACTTTTGACGCTACACAACCACTTACTTTACAGCATTTAAACCCCAATCATTTTCGCACCTCGCTAAACATGTACATTTTTTGGTAGTATGTAACCTACTATCCACAAGTTATGGAGGTTGAGGTGTACTCTAAGATTCTCTGTATGTATTTAAAGCAGGACAGTTTCTTGATGCCCACCCTCGGGTCGTTGATGCCGGTGATGCGCTCCTCAGGCCGGTCCAGCACCAGGAAGGCAGCCAGGTTGGCAGTATACGATGCCACTATGATCATGGCAAAGCCGGCCCACACCATGCCCAAGATTCTCGCTGAGAAGCTGCGCGGCGCGCCTAGATAAGAAATGCCCATAAAACATGACATTATGTTCACTCTATGGGACATCAAATGTGGCTCAATATATTGATGTATGTGTAGCATCTCCCAAATATGACATTATTTATCGACATGCAACACTAATATTTCCACAGTTAATATCAGTATCACAAACTGGTAGTATTTGCAGAAATAGTACACCAACTAGCTAGTATACTAACAACTGTACTGATCTTTAGCGGTTATTTAGTGATAGTAATTCTCCTACCTTCTCCAATACCGGAGTTAAGCAACACTCCCCAGGAGAACCACATGGCTGACGACAAGGTGAGGGCGTCTTCTTCTTCTTCTTCACTGTTTACTTTAAACCTCCCAAACGGGCTAGAGAGAGAGCAGGATATGAAGTGAGACATACACGAGAAGACAGAGGAGAAAACCCTGGCAACACCAGACAGGGAGGAAGTATGTGTAAGTGGCCACGTAAGAGCGAGCGAGAGCACAGAAAGAAAACAGAAAGAGAAGGCCAGATGAGCAGAGCAGTGGAATGATTGGAGCCAGTCTTCACCTCTGTCCCCTCATCCACTGTGAAGCATCTGGAGAGGTCTGGAGCATAAGCAGAGGTAGAGTATGTCACACACACACACAAAAACACGTGTGCACGAATGCACCCACAAGTACGCACCCACCCACACACACACATATACACGCATATAGACAGACGGACACATGGATCCCCTTGTACCTGAACCGGTCTAGTAGGTAAAGCATCACCGCCACCACATGCACCGAAAGACCCACCAGCAGCCACAGTGTGCTCTGAAACGGCTGCATGAACGAGTCCAGTGTACTGCGAGGGATTTCCTGTAACACACAGCACCGACAGTCATTCACAGACCACTTACAGTCTACAACCATCCCATCTGCAATGAGGACTAAATCAGGTATAGTCTGTATGTACTTTCAATTTGTCTCATAGGTTTTGGGAGGAATTCGGGGACAAACCTTTTTAACAAGGATGGTTAGGCCTTGGTACTTAAAAGGTTTGGAGAATTCGATGTACTGGGCTCGTTCGTTGTTTATCGTCAGCGGGGCAACGATCATATCTGCCAGACCCCCCAGGAGCTCTCCCATCATGCCATTCCACTCTTTCTTGTTGCTGTTGTTCACCTGTGGTAGATGGATGTAAAATGTTAATAACCAAACCAACCTGACAATGAATTTCAGAATGAATTGTCCTATATCAGAAACAACAAGTAAGCCCTCTCTTGACTCTGGTGAGTAGCCAAAGGCGAAAACCTGGGTGCCTTTAACCCAAATGAAAATGAGCAGTATGGTCTGAATGGTATTCTCTGGCTCAGAGATGTGGTAACTGAGCGTGGCTCTCCAGAGAAGCTCCATTCAGACCATCTTGCTTGTTCAGTAAATCCTGACAGATCAGCATGGGTCTCACCACCACCTTGTCCCTCCAACACGGAACTAAAGTCTGCAATGTGGTGGGACCCTAGGTTTCCATGGCTCTCTCGGCTAAAGGACTTATTTTAGTTTGTGATTTAGTTAGTGAAAACAGTTTTTGTGAGTGCAGTAACATAAGAGGATTCGGTGTAATTTTCAAAACGTTACAACTGCAAAAAGCACATCTCAGAGATAAGATTTGTGTAATTTGCTTCATAACTTACTTAATAGAATGTAAAATAAATATATGCAAATAGACAATTGTTGGTCAAATCGTTTTTGGCCAGTAAGAAGTCTGAGTTTTTATAGGAACTGACCCGCTCCTGTGTTCCAAATTTCCCATCAGCCACCAGGTGTACTTCATAGGTAAAGTTCATGGTTCCAGCCAACTTGATAAGTAGGTCAATACAGAATCCATAACAACATTGAGGTACAATTGGACGTCCTGTAACCAAACCAGCAGAGGGTTGCATGTTACAATCAATCAATCAACATTTTAAAAATCTTTTCTTATAACACCAGACATCACTTGCCCACACACTATTCAACCAAAATCACCCATTCACTTAATAATACAGTAACACACTGCACATATGTTCACTGCAACCAGACTTCACACACTTACACTCTTTGCTTAAAACAGGCTGGAACATGCCCACACTGTTTGCAAACATTTAAGCAAACACTCTAGCATACAGTATTCACAATGTACACTCACTGTACACACTGTACACACTGTACACACTGTACACACTGTACACACTGTACACACACACACACACACACACACACACACACACACACACACACACACACACACACACACACACACACACACACACACACACACACACACATGCCAACAATCACACAAAGGCACAATCAGCAACATGCATACATATATAGATACCTACTGCATATATATGTATGCATCTCCAGTTGGTACTTAGCGGGCGTAGTAAAAGCACAGTGATATCATAAACGTCCCTGTTGTGTTACCTGGGATGGTCTCATTTGGTCCAGTGCAGATCACCTTTTTAATATCTGCCACTCCATTTAAGGTTTTTTCCTCCTTGCAGGTTCCATCCTGCTCAGTGGGTTTCACATACACAAAGGGCTCCTGGTGTATGGTCACTATCTATAACAGACGGGAGAGAATGCTGTTTATCACACAGTGGGCTTTAGCTCACACTGACCCTGAGGGAGCTCTACTTCACCAGCCCTCCAGACAACAACCCCTCCACAAGGAACACATAAAACACACACGCACACACACGTGGTAGAAATGGAGAGAGAAAATGAGAGAGAATGAGAGAGAAAGAACAGTAGAATCCTTTGCAGGCCCATTCCATTGAAGATTCTGTAAGATATAAAGCGTTGTTTAATTTATAATATATATATATACACTGAACAAAAAATATATATAATGCACCATGTTACAATTTCAACGATTTTACTGAGTTACAGTTCAAATCAGTCAATTTAAATAAATTTATTAGGCCCTAATCTATGGATTTCACATGACTGGAAAGGAGCGCAACCATGGGTGGGCCTGGGAGGGCATAGGCACACCCACTTGGGAGCCAGGCCCAGCCAATCAGAATGAGTTTTTTCCTGCAAAAGGGCTTTACTACAGACAGAAATACTCCTGTTTGATCAGCTGTCCAGGTGGCTGGTCTCAGATGATCCTGCAGGTGAAGAATGTCGAGGTCCTGGGCTGGCATAGTTGGTCTTCGGTTGTGAGGCCGGTTGGACGTACTGTCAAATTCTCTAAAATTACGTTGGAGGTGGCTTATGGTAGAGGAATTAACATTACATTCTTTGGCAACAGCTCTGGTGGACATTCCTGCAGTCAGCATGCCTATTACACGCTCCCTCAAAACTTGAGACATCTGTGGCATTGTGTTGTGTGACAAAACTGCACATTTTAGAGTGGCTTTGTATTGTCCCCAGCACAAGGTGCACCTGTGTAATGATCATGCTGTTTAATCAGCTTCTGGATATGCCACACCTGTCAGGTGGATGGATTATCTTGGCAAAGGAGAAATGCTCACTAACAAGGATGTAAACAAATTCATGCACGACATTTTTGAAAAATAAGCTTTTTGTGTGGAAAGTTTCTGGGATCTTTCATTTCATCTCATGAAAAATGGGACCAAGATTTTTGTTCAGTATATATATATATACACTGTATATACGGAATATCATTGTTTGAAGAGGGTAAAATGTGATACCTTTAGTCTCGTGGACATCTGAAAGCCCCGCGGTTTCTCTGTCTCTCCTCCCGGCCAGATGATCTTCCTCTGATTATTCATCACCACCTACATGGTCATGACACCATGATTAGAGGAGTGCTGACATAGTGTGTGGACCTGATGAGCGCCAAGCACAGGGGAGTCCAATACTGAAGAGTCAGCTGCTTTAGCAACAGCTCAGCATCTAGCTAATAAAACCTGCTTTCTAACTACCATGCTTACTTCTCCATAGAGGTGTAGTAGCAATAGACAGGAAGATCACAGTAAAAACAGAAATAATCACTGTTGCCATGAAGTTACCTGTGTTCCATTGTAAATCCCAACTTGAATGAGTCGACTCTTCTGGTAGTTGAGAATGCTGTAGTGAGCGTACTTCCTGTCGCCATCGTCATTGAATTCCACTCGTCCAGTGAGGCCTTCTGGGTACTTTGATGACATCAGAACCCTGAGCAAGAGGAGAAATTGAAGTAGATCTGAGTGTGAGAGTGTAGGGGAATAGGCAGAGTGAGAAAGTGTTTGTGTGTTGGTGTCTTCCTAAATTATACAAATGTACCTTTTGAAGAGGGGCCCGGTCTTCCAGATGTTGGTGTTTCCCACGCAGCCTCTGGGCGGCTCAGTAATGTTCTCCTTCTCAAAGAGCTCCTGGATGGACTGGGCCACCACGGCCACTGCGTCATTGATGTGGGCTGACTCGTTCTTGCCGTTGATGAGCTGGAGGCCAATGAGACCTGCTCACATCACACCAACAGCAGAACAAAGTAAATCAGTGACCTGCTAGACTACCAACCATCCGGATCCTTTTGCAATACACACACTAAAAACTTATAGGAACCTCTTGTTCAGCCATCACGAGGAAAGGTCCAACCGCAAGTTTTTGATCCAGCACCATCCTGTTGCTCTATTTGTGAACTTAATTTGGATCATCCAGCACTGGAATAAACAAGCACTGGAAGTCTTTGAAGCATGAACTTCATCTTGATGGAAATTGATTTCGGATGTTATTTTTTATTCCTTTCCGAGAAGAAGAGGCAACATGATCAGAGAGTAATAGCTAGATCAATATTTTGAGGTTGTTAGTGAACTTTGCTCAGCATGGGGGGGGGGGAAGAGTCCCTTGAAGTTGGATCGATTCAATTCTATCACCCACTTTATAGGGGTTAGGTTGGAAAATACCACAAGCAGAAAGCTATAGTGTATGTGTGGGACCAAACAAACATACATCAACTAGATTAGAGAACTAATATACAAATGACATTAACAATCCAACTTCAGCTTAAGTTTTCTTATTGCAACTGGTCCAGTCGTCTTGCAGACTCCTGAAAGAAGTCACAGAGGTGAGTTTAAGACAGCAACAGATGCTGAGACATGGACATGACTGACAAAGAATTATCTGCAGGGATCGGGGCATTGCCTTACGTTAGATAGCGCTACTAATCGTCTGCACTGAGGGACGAGCGTCACGTAGGGAGTGACGCGACCTAACGTAAGACAATGGGCGTCAGGGGTGTTGGAGTGCCTAGGGGTTTACGCTTGTTTGTGACCACAAAGTGACATATTTACGTGAGACTTGTGCAGACTCCGGGACATAAGGAAGGACAGTTGTAGCTTACCATTCTATTTCAGTTACACTTCAATGTGGGGGTTGCAAAACACCCTTTATAAAACTCATGATAACCAAGCTATTAATATATCAGAATGGCATTATAAAGGCAGCAAGCGAAGTTTTGGATAACCCAAAATATTTTTAGGAAACATACATGTACGAGTTAACCTATCAATAGTTCTGACTATAAATAAATAGGTTCGGAGACACAGGACGTAACACCGTGTTAACATTTGTTTAAGAGATTATAGTGTACATTTCTGTGACTCATTTAAAACCTTTAAACATAAAAAAAAATGCTTAAACGTTTAAATGCTTAACACTCAACAAATAATCATACATGATACATGGTTAATAACGAGGCATTCTCGTTATTATGGGTTTTCGCCCTAATCGTAGAGGTGAGATGAAAGGTGACCCCAGAAAAAGGCCAGCATTCTGAAGGGTTTTCCAAGTGGCTGTTGGGTAGCAGCGTATGGTACGTACCATCTGGTGCCTCACTCAGGGCTTTACCCGACATCTCCCGCTCTCCCACCAGCCACACGTAACCCGAGCCCGTCATGTTGAGGAAACGGGCAGCCTTGTAAACTGCAGCAGCGTCCTCTTCACTGAAAAAAGAAATGTTCAGTGACATAGACATGGTTACTTATCTTTAATTGAAATCATGGCAGTAAATCACTACTGTGTGACATTATGCCAGCATTTAGCAATAGAGGTGTAAACTATACCACTTTGAAGTGTAAGTCATTGTAAATCATGTTGTGGTCTAAATAGGAATAGTGAAAATGTACTTATGGGAGGGGCTTTTTGATGGGAGGGGCCTGATGGGACAAGTGGGAGGTGCTGTAAGAGGGTCTCACCTGGCGGAGAGGATGATGACGCGAGCCTCCAGCTCTTTGGCCTCTAGAAGCAGCGCAGTTAGGTTAGTCTCCTGGCTGAACTGGAGGACTTTCTCTGCCTGTGATTGGGGCACAAGATAAGTCAAGCCAACTACTTACCCCCACCTCAGAAACCATGCTGACTCTTTACCTGTTGTGCTCGAATTTGGCAGATTTTGTTGAAAAAGGGAGAGAGGAAAAAAAAAGGAAAGTGATCCAGGGAAATCGGCTCAACTAAAAAAAAAAATTGGAGGGGGAAAACGTTTGCATTTTTCGCATGCAAACTGAGGGTTATCAAGGCTCCAGAGAAGGACGTGCATGTTAGGTAGGGGGGAGAAGAAGGTCAATGCAACCAGTAACTAAAAACAGGTAAAGAGGAATGACGGAGAAACTTTTCCCCCCAACAAAAAGACTATTGAAAACTAGGGAGGTGCTACAAAACAGGAGGGGGTAGTAATCTGGGAAAGGGTTTGTCCCACACTACCGGATCTCCACAAAGGAATAGACTTGCAATCTCTTTTTTTTCTTCTTCTGAGAACATGCATTCCTTTATTTGAATGAAAAAATGAAAATGGTTGAAACGGAGCGCTGTTCATTTGTTAATGTTTATAGTCTTTCCATAACAAAATCATTGTTCAGTGAAATTATAGGGATCATGTCTCAAAGTAAAAAGAAACACGTGCTACCAAGATAGGGGCATTTCTGGGTCGGCTGGTGACTGCTTGGGCTGGTTTCTAGTTGCTACGTTTGGAAAGTTGGTGGGCGGCGTGCTTTGACCATGCAAATATACCTTTGGTCCTCGCTTGTTGTCATAGGACAGTTGGTCGAGGTTTTCATAGTTCCTTTTTTTATTCTGATGAGTAATGTGCACAGAGAAAATATGCAGACACAGAAGAATATTAAACAACTGTTGAAAATGGATCGCAGTAAAGCATTCCAACAAATCTTTACTTTTCTGCTTCAAATTGGGATCCCTAACACTGGGGCTTGCAAAGTAAATCAAAGACAGCCACTGACAACTAGCAATCCTATTTAATGCTATGTCATATGACCTCATTCACAATCTTTCAAATACTACTCAAGACCCTCAAACCATTGTCCAGCATTGGTCCAGAAACAGTCATATTCTCTGTACAACGGTGAGATATACTCTGTACAACAGTGAGATTGAGAGGGCTAAAATGTCTGTGTGTCAGCAATCCCAACAGGTAAACAGTCTGATTCTGCAAACTAATGGCCCTCAGGCTCTCTCCATTTTGAATTCCACTCAGTTCCTGTATATTGTGAAAGGAGCCGCAAGGCAGTCTCCTGCTTTGCCTTAGTCAGGGAGCCATTTTGCAGTGAAACACAGCATCTTCTGCTTGACAGACCTGCCTCCCCTGATGCCCGACCTTTCAGCTCAGACCGCAGGCAGGCAGAGCGCTCAGGATCTGCGTCCTCCACATCCCAAATGCTACAGTGACTCTGCCGCATTCGTTCATTATACTGCCTGACAAGCAAATCCAAAGTAAATCCCATTCTCCTCAATTGTATTCACGCTCACTCCATTGAAAGGATTACAGATCTGTTATGCCTCAAATGTAATCTGAAGTTATTGTAGTCACTGCTGCTCTGCAAAACACTGCTCCCCTTCCAAATGTTGCATGCTATTGTGTCGTAGTGTTTCACGGTCAGTGCACAATCATAAATCATGGCATTACAAAACAAGTATTAATCGAACTGGAGTGAATGGGACTACAGTCTTCATTTAGAATATAAATAATCAAATCATGTATTGAGTCCCCAAACCCAAATCTATTTTGGTCCATTTCTTTCTCTAGCCCTCCACCATCTTGCAGCTGTCTCTGTGTGGCACTGCAATGCACTGGTTTAAAAAAAAACTGTCTAGATGACTGGCTTTGTTTTCCCAAAAGAGTTCTTTGGGTGCTCTATTTTTGCTACTTCAGTCAAGCATGAATATTGTATGTTGTGTCGCTCATGTCAGTATTCTGACTGAATCCACTACAGGTAGAAGATTCTCGCTACCGGCTGTGGTATAGAACCCCATATAACTACTGTCCCTGTGACTTGTCACAGCAGCACAGCACATAAATCTGCAATTACAGTGTGAATAATCTGCCCGATACGGAAGATGAAATGTGAATAAATAGAATATTTATATTAAATGAGGAAATGACACAAACTCCCCAAATGTGGCAAACTCAGCATTTGCCAAACTGGCTGGCGGAGTAATTTCTTAAAACCACTGATAAAGAACACAGATACTTCCTTACAGCATCACATCACACTGTCTACCATCCCAAGGATTCTGTGACATCGACAGATTAATTCAATCTGGTAACTGTAAATCTATCCAATTGTTGCTTATGGCATTATTTAAAAGCGAGAGTGTGAGGGAGAGAGAGGGAGAGAGAGAGAGAGAGAGAGAGAGAGAGAGAGAGAGAGAGAGAGAGAGAGAGAGAGAGAGAGAGAGAGAGAGAGAGAGAGAGAGAGAGAGAGAGAGAGAGAGAGAGAGAGAGAGAGAGAGAGAGAGAGAGAGAGAGAGAGAGAGAGAGAGAGAGAGAGAGAGAGAGAGAGAGCCAAGGTCAGACAAGATGGATTCCAAGAAGGAAGACACATGTAGCTAGCGGTTAACCAACTATTATATAATCTAATGTAGGTATTTACTATAGAAAACTCCACTTCAACACAGGTAAAGTCATTGTATAATCCAATAAAGTCAAAATCCTTTATAACGAGATGATTTATTGACAAAAAAGTATACTTAGTAACTCCTAATCAATCTTGATCATGTTTGAGTGTGACTGATGAACCACAACATGTTTGACATTTCACCTCTCCCTTCGGTGTGGATTATCGTGAGCATGTGTCTGTCACATGCACCGTTTCATCAGCCTCTGATTAAATTACTCTTCAAATCAGGACTCATTTCACTCCGTCACACAATTACAGGAAGGAGCCCCGAGGGGAACAAACAGCGCAGTGTCAAAAAGTCTTTACCACATCCTGTCTTTTTAACAATGTGTACATTTGGTCCTTCTCTTTTCCTTTAGGGAACATGATCTTTTAGGGCAGGGGTGTCAAACTCATTCCCCGGGGGTTGAGTGTCTGCAGGTTTTTTTTTACATTAAGAACAAAATAACCAGGTGAGGGGAGTTCCTTACTAATTACTGACCTTAATTAATCAATCAAGTACAGGGGTGGAGCGAAAACCCATTCCCTCCGTGGAATGAGTTTGACACAAGTGTTCATCCCTACTGTGTTTTAGGCTTTAGGTGGATCAGCACATTTAATGAGCTAGCTCCCCAGCAACACAACCTCAGAGGTGACTCTGGGCTAAAGTAATGCTTATGGACAGTTTGTCACATGCCAGTCATTTCACTTGTATGGTCTCAGTCCAACATTTGACAAGGACACAATAAAACCAACGGTATGTATTTCACCGTCTTAGTGTCTTAGCACAGGACACGATGACCATCTGATATACTGCTGTATGTCAACCATCCATCACATTACAAGTCTCCAAGTGAGCATTACACTGGATTTGTGAACTGCATCCCTTCCAAACAGCATACATGTACCACAGCACAAATATTCATCAAGGATCTATGGACCATCATTCTGTTTGGGAGTCATTGACATTTTGCAAAGCCCCAGGTTAAAGTCCGCTATTTGGCTCCCGTTGTGGATTGACCCAGGAGAATTTGACTATGGTGAAAAGCAACATGAGATGAGTAAAAGATGTACTCAGATCAGAACACATTAGACGCTGTAGATGTCTCCAGCATTTTGATGTTAGCCAATGTTTACACAATGGTCAGAGATGTGTTCACACGACAGAAAGGAAAACAGTTATATACATAGAAGACCTTTGAGAGTTAAACAGAGAGTCCACACACACACACACACACACACACACACTGGGGGTCCGGCGAGCCCGAGCGTCTCACCTTTGTTTCCCTCTCCTCCAGTAGGGTCTCCAGTCTTTTCTGCGCGGCCCGCCCCTCGTGGTCGTCGCTGACGATCAGGATGATGTGGTTCCATCGGAACTCTCGCATCATGTCGAACCACACGTGAGCCTGGTGGGAGTACGGGGGGACAGTCCGCAGAAAAGACAAGTGGATACTCTGGGGAGAAAGCAAAATAAGAAGAAGGAGTGCGAGGAAATGATTTGCTTGTTATCCACGGTTGTTATGTTCTTTCTTACATATTCATGAGGCCTTTGCAGTTGTTCACAATCAAACAGAAATGTCTTGTCCTTGCAGGACATTTGGAGCAGAATGTAATTCGTCCACAGCTATTTTGGTAGCTAGAGAAGAAGTGGAGTAGAATGTTTGTCTCTCTTATTTGTTTAGATCCCCATGGTCTGCTCCATCATTCAGCTCCCCCCCTCTCTCCCTCCCTCTCCCTCTGCCCCCCCCTCTCTCCCTCCCTCTGTCCCTCTCCCTCTGTCCCTCTCCCTCTGTCCCTCTCCCTCCCTCTCCCTCTGTCCCTCTCCCTCTGTCCCTCTCCCTCCCTCTCCCTCTGTCCCTCTCCCTCTGTCCCTCTCCCTCCCTCTGTCCCTCTCCCTCTGTCCCTCTCCCTCTGTCCCTCTCCCTCCCTCTCTCTCTCTCTCTCTTTCTCTCGGTCATTTCTCACCTTGTCGGAGTAGATGGACATGCGTGTGGTGAGGCCCACAACAGGGATGCGGTAGAAGCCTGCGGTGTAGGACACAGGCGTGGGGGTGAGGTGGTCGTTGGACTGGGGAGGATGACTCACGAGGATGGCATACACCTGCAGGGACAAGTACGGGGATTAAAGAAAAACACACACCTGTAAAGAGAGGTGAAAGGATAATAAAGTGTATGGAGTATTGATTCCTCACTGCGACATGGAAATGTCAAATCAGCTCTTTCCTCTTTTAAACCATCCTCACTTTTCATTAGCCTAATTGCTGCATGGTAGATGGTTATTCATTTGGCTCAAAGCTGAATGACACTTATCCTGGATGAAGTAGATAGATGCTCCTCTATGCAGCTCTAATAACTGTATATCGATTCTTAGATTAATAGGATTCTTTAGAAATGGAAAACTGATCCAACTGAGGGGGAAGACAAAACTGGCATGATATGCAGGCATGAAGGTTAGTGTGTGCAGCCCGTATGGTCGGGCCTCTTTCATCCGAAGAGCTCTTCCAGGCATCTACCATACCATCTGTCATGGACCCTCTCTCGAGTGACTAACATGACCACAAAGCCAAGACCATCTCATTGAGTCTCTCACATGGTTAGGTCTCCATCTAGGCAGTTAGTAGGCACTGTTCCATGCATTTGACAAGTAAAGGTACATGTAGAACATTGGCACCTTTCTCATCCCTGCAGCCCTCTGAGATGATAGGATGGGACTCAGATATTGTGGAACGTAAGGGAGCAAAGATATGTCAGCACATAACCATCTCTATCAATTACAACAATCATTACAATGAAGAGGACCGGGGACATTGGAATTGAGTGGAGGAATTAGGGAGAGACCTTTGTGTGTGTGTGTGTGTGTGTGTGTGTGTGTGTGTGTGTGTGTGTGTGTGTGTGTGTGTGTGTGTGTGTGTGTGTGTGTGTGTGTGTGTGTGTGTGTGTGTGTGTGTGTGTGTGTGTGTGTGTGTGTGTGTGTGTGTGTGTGTGTGTGTGTGTGTGTGTGTGTGTGTGTGTGTGTGTGTGTGTGTGTGTGTGTGAGAGAGAGAGAGAGAGAGAGAGAGAAAGAGGGATGGGGGAGGGGTGGTTCACGCCTCAGTTCTCTTCACTACATGATATTGCTGCTTTCAGAAGCAATGTAATGCTTGATGTGAATGGGATGGACGAGGGTTTTAGCAATGTGTTTCAGTGTTGAAACAAATCTCAAAGGGGTAACATCGCAATGCATAACTTATTAATGTTGTTTTCATTGTTAGGTTTAAATTGCACCAGTCGTATACACAAAAGATATTGTGACCTAAAAAATAATCGCACTTGAAGTGAAAAACACAGTAATTTTTCGAGTCTAGAGCCAAAAACAATTGCCTTCCATACACTTGTGTGTCTCATTATTGATCTAGTAATAACATAAACCAGTTATAACTACCCATTTCTAATGATTAAATCATACAATTTTCCATAATACAAACTAAACGCCCTTCTCGGTGACATAACGGCAAATGAACCAAGGCATGCACCCCAGCTGCTACCCCTGTGATGCTTTGATGGACGTGCCCATTGCGTACGTGGCCATGTTGGCCTCCTTTTAGGCAACATTTCGTCACATGGCACGAGCTGTGAAAATAGAAACTGCAGTAAAAACTCATTTAAGGATGCATCACTCATTTCTCTCTTGGTTAGTTAGTTTGTTTGCAGTTCAGTGGATCTGCAGCTGTGTACACTGAAGTGAGTTGGCCTCTCATCCCCCACAAATCTGTGTGTTTTTGGCCCTTAGATAAAAAACAATCCGGCCATGGCTTTTAAAGGATATATTGATTGTCCAGTTCTAAATGATAAAGAATAACTTTTGTATAAGATTTATATTAACCCTTGAACACATAGCTTTGTCTGGATAATAGACTACAGATATGGGGATAGAGATTTAGCCACAGGCTCAATGCCCATTTTATTTTTAATGTTTGGCCTCAAGTTCTGGTTTGGTAGTTCCTCATTATATTGGCTACTGTTTGTGTAACAACAACATATGGATATCCAACATAAATAGGTAGAATTTAACTTCAGCTCCCATCTGTATTACCAGGTGTGATGGATCTCTTAAAGGCTTGGCTGCAGTTTCATTGTATTGTTATCATAGCCTAGGCTTGAAGAAATATTCTATATTAGAGTAACACAGTGTATATTTGCAAGAAACTGACTTTTTCCCTAATATACAGTCCAATCTTTAACCATATAAACTGTTAGGTTTGGGGTTAAGGTTAAGGTTAGGAGTTAGGTTAAAGGGGAAGGATTAGCTAACATGCTGCAGGTTGAGAGCTTCAAGTTCCTTGGTGTCCACATCACCAACAAACCAACATGGTCCAAGCACACCATGACAGGTGTGAAGCGGGCAGGACAAAACCTATTCCCCCTCAGGAGACTGAAAAGATTTGGAATGGGTCCTCAGATCCTCAAAGGTTCTACAGCTGCACCATCGAGAGCATCATATGGCAAACGCTCAGCCTCCGACAGCAAGCCACTACAGAGGGTAGTGCCCAGTACATCACGGGGGCCAAGCTTCCTGCCGTCCAGGACCTCTATACCAGGCGGTGTCAGAGGAAGGCCCTAAAAATGATCAAAGACTCCATCCACCCTAGTCATAGACTGTTCTCGCTGCTACCACACTGCAAGAGGTACCGGAGCGCCAAGTCTAGGTCCAAGAGGCTTCTAAACAGCTTCTACCCTGAGCCATAAGACTCCTGAACATCTAGTAAAATGGCTACCCAGACTATGCACATTGCCCCCCCCCCACACACACACCACTGCCACTCTCTGTTTCCATCTATGCATAGTCATTTTAATTAACTCTACCTACATGTACATACCACCTCAACTAACCGGTGCCCCCGCACATTGACTCTGTACAGGCACCCCCCTGTATATATGTCAGGCCTTGGTCATTGTATTTTGTGTTTTTGTTATATGTTTGGGTAGGCCAGGGTGTGACATGGGTTTATATGTTGTATTCGTATTGGGGTTTGTATTATTTGGGATTGCGGCTGATTAGGGGTGTGTCTAGTTAGGCTTGGCTGCCTGAGGCGATTCTCAATCAGAGTCAGGTGCTTGTCGTTGTCTCTGATTGAGAACCGTATTTAGACAGCCTGACTTTCGCTTTGTATTTTGTGGGTGTTTGTACCTTTCTCTGTGTAGTAGACACCAGATAGGCTGTAATTAGTTTCACGTTTCGTTTGTTGTTTTTTTCAGTTATTTCATGCACCGTTTTCATTCATTAAAGTCATGAGTAACCTACACGCTGCATTTCGGTCTGACTCTCTTCTTACAACAGACGAACGTCGTTACAATATATTGTTATCTTATTTTTTACTGCTGGTATTTAATTACTTGTTACTTTTATCTCTTATTCTTATCTGCATTTTTTGAAACTGCACTGTAGGTTAGTGGCTCGTAAGTAAGCATTTCACTGGAAGGTCTACACCTGTGATTAATCAAATTGGAACCAACATTTTTTCATATAGGATTCACTTTAAAACATACTTCCTTTTGAATCATTTTTTCATATAGGATTCACTTTAAAACATACTTCCTTTTGAATCATTTTTTCATATAGGATTCACTTTAAAACATACTTCCTTTTGAATCATTTTTTTTTTCACTACCTGTTTTGCCATGTATAAATATGTTATTCAATGCGTTTCTATGCGCTAATAGCAGTAAGGCCAAATTAAATGTTTATTCCAATAATTTTTTAGATATATATATTTTTTTATACGTACAGGTCCCTGGTTCGAGCCCAGGTTGGGGCAAAGAGATGGATGGAAGCAACACTGTTACACATACCAAACGTTACATATCATACTAATTTGAGTGTCCCGGATTTACTGTTATGTTTGATCTATGAGATCAGGCAGGAAACAGGTGGCACATTGTTTCGCAGGCACTGAGGTTATAGTCTAGAATGAGATGCTTACTGGTTTGTTCATTGCAAATAAAGTGATCGTCACAATATGTCGACCTCATCTGCACAATTACTCACATCAGTCAGTTCCCTTGAAGCAGAAACGGGAAGATGCAACACACTAAAGAGGATGATTAATTTCCCCCCCAATAGTGGCCATAGGCTTCATACAAATGTTGGACAATTCTCTGAGCCCTCTAAATGATTTGGATTCATATGATTGACATTGAATAGATGGGCTATATATGTGCTAATGACTCATGTTATTAGTCTATTATCATTTAACACCAATGCTGGCACGCTGGCGCACTCCTGAGATACCTGGTTGGAGATGAGGTCCTCGCAGACGGAGAGAGCCATCTGGATAGCGTTGGGTTTGTGCGTTACGGAGATGGCGGTCAACTTGAATTTATCTCTCCCGTATATCTGGTTCGCCTGGGTCACTGCATCCTTAAAGACTTGCTCGTACCTCTTCTGGCTCAGGACGGCTCCGATGTTCACTATCTTCGGCTCGCAGCCAGCCCGCGCACAGGAGTACGAGAGGAACACCGCCAGCAGAAACAAACGCATCGTGTAAACGACCAAAACGCACAGTGGACCCCAGATCCGTCTCTCCCTCGTGTTGGCAGGTGGGCTTTCCCGGATTCTGGACTGCACTGTTCACCCGGTTACCACGACTTGAACCACCGTCCCGCTGGACAGTGTGGAAAATCTGCACATTTGATTTAAGTGCAATGCGGAGGAATGTGCATGGTCAGGACCTTATGCGTTGTTGGACTATCTCCGCTGTTTCAGAAGCATTTCTTCAAAGATTATTATCTTCTTTTGCCTATTTCCCCCATTGTCTTTCTTCCAATGTCGATATAAACGAGTTAGAGCATGTTTCGCGGCGTATGCGGCTCCCTTTGTGCACAGTATTATTGCTCTACCGGTCCTCTGTGGGCTCGGCGCGGGCTGTTCTGTGAGGTGGTAATACTGACGCTATGCTCGGGGCTGAGCGGCTGTCCTTGGTGCTGACAGCTGTGCACGCGCAGGGGTGCGCGCCTCCGCGATCTATCTATGATTTCGCGTTGGCGTTCTTCTTCTAGAATGTCACAGGAAATGAATGAAAGGAAGCTAATCATCAACAAAAAGTATTTTCAACATCTCAACAACAATGTTGTTCACTATATGACAGGAATGGTAGTAGGCAGTTTAGATTATGAATAGGGCCTCAAAGAAAAGCAAGACACAATTGGTGTGTGAGAACAACAATAATTGATCTCATTAAAAAAGCATCATATGTGATGAAAAACGAATTATTTCTTAAAGTGTGAATATTGTAGGTTACTTTAGGTGGGATAAATACATATTGCAGATGGTTGCTGCCATTGCAATGAAAATTGACACCTCAATAATCCAGTGACCCAACAATTCCAATATGTGAGATCAAACAGTACTCCTATAATGCACGGAGTAGATGGACCCAACCCACTGGCCACACTGGTTGAATCAACGTTGTTTCCACGTCATCTCAATGAAATTACATTGAACCAAAGTGCAATAGATGTTGAATTGATGTCTGTGCCCAGTTGGAAGCCTGCTTGTTTATTTGGCTGGGGATGTGTCTCCGGTCTCAGTTGAACTGGCTCCTGCTGTAAATCCCCATCATTTCATAGACTCAGACCAACCAGGACCACCAATTACTTGTAGGCTACATCCCCTCCCTCTCCTTTACTTTCAAACAGCCAATCAATTATGTAACCATGTCATCCATATTTCAACCTCTTCAATCATGCAAAACCTCCAACGTAAGCACAGTATGCTGCTTGTCTAGGCCACTGCGAGCACTGACATGGGGATATACAAATATAAAAAACGGCTGAATAATTTATAGAGTTGCATCTTAAAGCATTGCCCAGCCTGGTGTACAATGAAATATTGAAGCTCGACTTCTTCCAAAAGTGTCACATGAATGTGTCGTTTCACCTTATTTGTATTGACACATATGTGTGCTGGTTAGATGTTTTGTTTGATTGTGGGGGCGGGTAATGTCATTTGAGATGTCCCTGAATGGAGAACGGGAGCAAGGTGTCCAAGTAACCACAGGAGGCACAAGAGCATCCATCTTGCTAAGCAGGGGGAAAATGTTCAACCATCCTGGTTACCTAGGAAACAAGCCTCTCTCTCCACAGTGTTAAGTTTCTGAACAGTCATCATGCCTAACATCAAATAACATGTAGGCTATTGAACATCAAATAAATGATGGCACAGCTATTACTTTGAAGCACATCACACTGGAGTATTGACAAAGCAGAGTAGCCTAGGTTTATTTAGACTTAATGTCATTGCAATAGAGTACCACAGTATGAGTCATAATACCCATAAAACCTAACGGTCAAACAAGGAATTGGTTCCAATCGTTTTTCCACCATTCATTTTTCCCATAGGGGATTTTAGAAACACTTAAAATAAGGGCTGTGTTTCATGTAGGCCTACCACAGGGTAACATTTTAATAACAAGATGACTTTTATTAATATATTTGCTGATATTTACCCCCCCCCCCAAAAAAAATGAAATGTGTCATGTTTTGTCATTAATTATCATGTCTTGTCCCTGTGCTTCCCCTTCTATTCGTTTCCCTCTGCTGGTCTTATTAGGTTCTTTCCCTCTTTCTATCCCTCTCTCTCCCCCTCCCTCTCTCACTCTCTCGCTCTCTCTTCTCTCTATCGTTCCGTTCCTGCTCCCAGCTGTTCCTATTCCCCTAATCAATCATTTAGTCTTCCCACACCTGTTCCCGATCCTTTTCCCTGATTAGAGTCCCTATTTCTCTCCTTGTTTTCCGTACCTGCCCTGTCGGATCCTTGTCTATATTCACCGTGCTGTGTCTATGTTTTGCCCTGTCGTGTCGTGTTTCCCTCAGATGCTGCGTGGTGAGCAGGTGTCTGAGTCTGCTAGGTTCAAGTGCCTTCCCGAGGCAACCTGCAGTTCTTGATCATGTCTCCAGTCTGTTCTCATCTTTACGAGTAGTATTATGCCTTTTGTTTTGTTAAGTATCTTACTGGATTAAAAACTCTGTTTTCGCCAAGTCGCTTTTGGGTCCTCATTCACCTGCATGACAAAATGTTAATGTGGCTACCATAAAGAGCTACAAATGCCATGATCTGGATGAGACTGTCGAATCGAGGTTAGGGTAAGAATCTCTGGATTAACTACCTAATGTTTGCTAAATTTGGAAGTGAATAAATTGGCTGAATATACTTAAATGGACAATTCTGGGAACTGTGTTGTGCAAGTTTTAAATTGATACAATAACTGTTAGCAAAGGTGTCAGCTAGAGATGACGTGCAGGAGCTTGCAGGGATTTGTGGTCTTGCATGATGTCTTCTTTGATGCTAATTAGCATTTTCGAATCTGAAAGTAAATAGAGCCGAATATATTAATAAATGTCACCTTGTCCGAGAGACATTTACATGGTTATCAAAACGTCATGCAAGGGTAAGTCTACATGAAACACTTATTTAAGTGTTTCTAAAATTCTCTATGGGAAAAAGGAATGGTGGAAAAATGATTGGAACCATTTCCATGTTTGACCGCTAGGTTTTATGGGTATTATGACACTTCCACTGTGGGGCTCTATTGGAAGATAGGCCTAAAGCCTATCCTAGTTCACTGTAAAAGAAAAAGTAAAACATAAAAATAAAAAGATAATTCAATGTACAGTTGAAAGGCAATCAGCTGCAATATGATTGTGAGTTTGCTATTTAAAGAAAATCACACACAAACTGTTTGATGTGAGTTTGCACAACAACATTTTTGCTACCCAAACTCACAATCTGATTGTAGCTGGTTGCCTTAGAATTGTTCATTGAATCAACTTTTTTTTACACTGTTCTGCCCACATTAAATCCCACACATTTCCAAGTAAAATCATGTTTCATCTAGGCAAGTTAGGCTACAAGGTCAACAAGGGCAGTAAAAGTGATGGTTTGTTTATAAACCAGATGATTAATGGTTACATCTCATCCGTTTTATCTCCTTTAATCAATAGTTGATCAATATTTTATTTAGCAGGAAGTAATCTGTGAGCCCTGTTGTGTGTTTACAATGTAAATGTCATAGATTTTCAAATGCAAGAGTCATTTTGACCGCTAGTGGTTGCATGGTATTGTTGTTTCAGGCTCATTAACATATTTTGAGGCGTGTCTTGTAAGAGGTAACATTTATGCCACCCGTGATAGAGAGTACTGTACCAATTTCATTGATATGTGGTAGTAGTGCCCCAACAATTAAATGTGTATAGGGGATAGATTGAAATGGCAGTAAGTCACAAAACTGTAATGGTTGAGAATTTGCCATGTCCTTTGGTCTGTTTTGTTAATGCCCCTAAAAGTGCATGTGATATAGAATACCTAAACATGGTATTACGTAGCAGCCAAACTGCTTGCACAAATCCCATGCAATTATGGTAAAAAGCAACTGGCTCTTACAGCTTGGGAATGGCAGAGATGTCTCTCTACGAGAGGCACACGTATAGAGATTTTATAGTTTTAGTCGGCATATAGAATAAGATATTAAGATCACTTGATTGGTCAATTGCACACAAGGTCCCACCGAAATTTCACTTCCGCTTTTAACCCAACCCCTCCTGAAAAGACACACTGGGCGCCCGGGGGGAGCTGTTGTTATGGGGGGGGGTTAAGTTCCTTGCTCAAAGGAACAATGACAGGCACTGGCATCTAGGATTTGATACCAGCAACCCTCCAGTTGCAAGCTCACCTCCCACCAGATTTTCCGTCGGACCCAGGATTCAAACTGGCAAACCAGTCATTCTGTCATCCATAGATGCTGACTGTCCTACCTGTCATAGGAAACATGTAGATAGGCTGGACACGATACATCTTTAGTAGGCATAGGAAATATATAGCCCGCTTATGAAGTGTGTGGTTTCCGCAGTAATGGAAAAAAACTTGTATTATTATAGATTTATTCAATAGATTTATTTAGTATTGAATTATATTTCAAATCAAATCAAATTTTATTTGTCACATACACATGGTTAGCAGATGTTAATGCGAGTGTAGCGAAATGCTTGTGCTTCTAGTTCCGACAATGCAGTGATAACCAACAAGTAATCTAACTAACAATTCCAAAACTACTGTCTTATACACAGTGTAAGGGGATAAGGAACATGTACATAAGGATATATGAATGAGTGATGGTACAGAGCAGCATACAGTAGATGGTATCGAGTACAGTATATACATATGAGATGAGTGTGTAGACAAAGTAAACAAAGTGGCATAGTTAAAGTGGCTAGTGATACATGTGTTACATAAGGATGCAGTCGATGATGTAGAGTACAGTATATACATATGCATATGAGATGAATAATGTAGGGTAAGTAACATTATATAAGGTAGCATTGTTTAAAGTGGCTAGTGATATATTTACATCATTTCCCATCAATTCCCATTATTAAAATGGCTGGAGTTGGGTCAGTGTCAATGACAGTGTGTTGGCAGCAGCCACTCAGTGTTAGTGGTGGCTGTTTAACAGTCTGATGGCCTTGAGATAGAAGCTGTTTTTCAGTCTCTCGGTCCCAGCTTTGATGCACCTGTACTGACCTCGCCTTCTGGATGATAGCGGGGTGAACAGGCAGTGGTTCGGGTGGTTGATGTCCTTGATGATCTTTATGGCCTTCCTGTAACAACGGGTGGTGTAGGTGTCCTGGAGGGCAGGTAGTTTGCCCCCGGTGATGCGTTGTGCAGTCCTCACTACCCTCTGGAGAGCCTTACGGTTGAGGGCGGAGCAGTTGCCGTACCAGGCGGTGATACAGCCCGCCAGGATGCTCTCGATTGTGCATCTGTAGAAGTTTGTGAGTGCTTTTGGTGACAAGCCGAATTTCTTCAGCCTCCTGAGGTTGAATAGGCGCTGCTGCGCCTTCTTCACGATGCTGTCAGTGTGAGTGGACCAATTCAGTTTGTCTGTGATGTGTATGCCGAGGAACTTAAAACTAGCTACCCTCTCCACTACTGTTCCATCGATGTGGATAGGGGGTGTTCCCTCTGCTGTTTCCTGAAGTCCACAATCATCTCCTTAGTTTTGTTGACGTTGAGTGTGAGGTTATTTTCCTGACACCACACTCCAAGGGCCCTCACCTCCTCCCTGTAGGCCGTCTCGTCGTTGTTGGTAATCAAGCCTACCACTGTTGTGTCGTCCGCAAACTTGATGATTGAGTTGGAGGCGTGCGTGGCCACGCAGTCGTGGGTGAACAGGGAGTACAGGAGAGGGCTCAGAACGCACCCTTGTGGGGCCCCGTGTTGAGGATCAGCGGGGAGGAGATGTTGTTGCCTACCCTCACCACCTGGGGGCGGCCCGTCAGGAAGTCCAGTACCCAGTTGCACAGGGCGGGGTCGAGACCCAGGGTCTCGAGCTTGATGACGAGCTTGGAGGGTACTATGGTGTTGAATGCCGAGCTGTAGTCGATGAACAGCATTCTCACATAGGTATTCCTCTTGTCCAGGTGGGTTAGGGCAGTGTGCAGTGTGGTTGAGATTGCATCGTCTGTGGACCTATTTGGGCGGTAAGCAAATTGGAGTGGGTCTAGGGTGTCAGGTAGGGTGGAGGTGATATGGTCCTTGACTAGTCTCTCAAAGCACTTCATGATGACGGAAGTGAGTGCTACGGGGCGGTAGTCGTTTAGCTCAGTTACCTTAGCTTTCTTGGGAACAGGAACAATGGTGGCCCTCTTGAAGCATGTGGGAACAGCAGACTGGTATAGGGATTGATTGAATATGTCCGTAAACACACCGGCCAGCTGGTCTGCGCATGCTCGGAGGGCGCGGCTGGGGATGCCGTCTGGGCCTGCAGCCTTGCGAGGGTTAACACGTTTAAATGTCTTACTCACCTCAGCTGCAGTGAAGGAGAGACCGCATGTTTCCGTTGCAGGCCGTGTCAGTGGCACTGTATTGTCCTCAAAGCGGGCAAAAAAGTTATTTAATCTGCCTGGGAGCAAGACATCCTGGTCCGTGACTGGGCTGGATTTCATCTTGTAGTCCGTGATTGACTGTAGACCCTGCCACATGCCTCTTGTGTCTGAGCCATTGAATTGAGATTCCACTTTGTCTCTGTACTGACGCTTAGCTTGTTTGATAGCCTTACGGAGGGAATAGCTGCACTGTTTGTATTCAGTCATGTTGCCAGACACCTTGCCCTGATTAAAAGCAGTGGTTCGCGCTTTAGATCAATGCCAACATCTTAAACACCTCCCTCATGCTTCTCGATTGGTTTAAATAACCTATATTTTACTGTATGTGATATAGAGTAATATTTTAAAACACGGGTGTCGAGAATAGAACATTTTAACAGCATGACTGGTTTTCAGATAGCTCAGATCCATAGAGATGTATTACTATATACTGTATGGCTGTGGGACAGCTGTAAGACTGTGGCACTATGTGTGTATGTGTTAAACACTGCCTAATGAGAGCCACTCTGAGGGATGGCCAACAGCGACAAGGACTCTTGTTTGCTGGATTCCTGTAGCCATTAGTGTCCCTCCTCCCTCCACTCATACATCAATACAGCTCGGCCAGCCTGCAATGCAGACATTATATAACGATGTGCACTGGCAGAGAACAAAGACTCAAGATTCTCATGCACAGCAATGAAACACACACACACACGCTCTAGAGTTCACACATACACTCGCTCTAAAGTTCACACATACACACACAATCATCGACCCACACAGAGACAAGTACATACATACATACACACCACCTACACAGTGGAAGGTAAGAGGGTTAAGGGACCTATGTGCGTGTGTGTGTGTGTGTGTGTGTGTGTGTGTGTGTGTGTGTGTGTGTGTGTGTGTGTGTGTGTGTGTGTGTGTGTGTGTGTGTGTGTGTGTGTGTGTGTGTGTGTGTGTGTGTGTGTGTGTGTGTGTGTGTGTGTGTGTGTGTGTGTGTGTGTATGTCTCTCTCAATCTCTCCCTCCCCTCCTACACACTAACACATAGCCTGGCAGCAATCTATTTATACGCCAGCCATTACCTTTAGTTACATGTTGCAATGTGAATTAAAAGTAGCAGAAAACAGGTACGCTTCTAGGAGTGGAACCAGTAAAACACAGTATTTCACCAGCGTCACATTGCATTGCTAATTTCATCCACATGCGTATGTATTCATCAAGTGCTGTGACTGTTTAGCCACATTCGTTGATTGAGAGGTGTGCGTGAAGCATTCTTCTGCTGTCAATATGTTCGCACAAATAGAGTATTGTTATTCCTACAGGCAGGTTTTCTAACCGTGCCTTCTAAAGATGATGCGTTTCTTGTGTAGAAAGCGGTCCTTGCATCAATTATGGATGAGCAGCTCTCCCTCGTTTTCTTTGGCCATGTCCAAATTGCCAGCTGCAGTATCCAACATTCGCTAAGATGTACACAGAGTGTACAAAAAATGAAGAACACCTGCTCTTTCCATGACATAGACTAACCAGGTGAATCCAGGTGAACACTATGATCCCTGATTGATGTCACCTTTTAAGTCCGCTTCACTCAGTGTAGATGAAGGGGAGAAGACAGGTTAAAGAAGGATTTTTAAGCCTTGAGACAATTGAACCATGGAGTGAGGAGGTGTGCTATTCAGAGGGTGAATGGGCAAGACAAAATATTTAAGTGCCTTTAAGGTACCAGGTGCACCGGTTTGAATGCGTCAAGAACAACAACTCTGCTGGGTTTTTCACCCTCAACAGTTTCTTGTTTGTATCAATGGTCCACCACCCAAAGGACATCCAGGCAACGGCAGACCAGTGGTGGAAAACGGGTCATTGAAGAAAGAGGACGAAGGACCTCCAGCCAACGGCAGACCAGTGGTGGAAAACGGGTCATTGAAGAAAGAGGACGAAGGACATCCAGCCAACGGCAGGCCAGTGGTGGAAAACGGGTCATTGAAGAAAGAGGACGAAGGACATCCAGCCAACGGCAGACCAGTGGTGGAAAACGGGTCATTGAAGAAAGAGGACGAAGGACATCCAGCCAACGGCAGACCAGTGGTGGAAAACGGGTCATTGAAGAAAGAGGACGAAGGACATCCAGCCAACGGCAGACCAGTGGTGCAAAACGGGTCATTGAAGAAAGAGGACGAAGGACATCCAGCCAACGGTAGACCAGTGGTGGAAAACGGGTCATTGAAGAAAGAGGACGAAGAACATCCAGCCAACGGCAGACCAGTGGTGGAAAACGGGTCATTGAAGGAAGAGGACGAAGGACATCCAGCCAATGGTAGACCAGTGGTGGAAAACGGATCATTGAAGAAAGAGGACGAAGGACATCCAGCCAACGGAAGACCAGTGGTGGAAAATGGGTTATTGAAGAAAGAGGACGAAGGACATCCAGCCAACGGTAGACCAGTGGTGGAAAACGGGTCATTGAAGAAAGAGGACGAAGGACATCCAGCCAACGGCAGACCAGTGGTGGAAAACGGGTCATTGAAGAAAGAGGACGAAGGACATCCAGCCAACGGCAGACCAGTGGTGGAAAACGGATCATTGAAGAAAGAGGACGAAGGACATCCAGCCAACGGTAGACCAGTGGTGGAAAACGGATCATTGAAGAAAGAGGACGAAGGACATCCAGCCAACGGTAGACCAGTGGTGGAAAACGGGTCATTGAAGAAAGAGGACGAAGGACATCCAGCCAACGGCAGACCAGTGGTGGAAAACGGGTCATTGAAGAAAGAGGACGAAGGACCCATGAACAACATTGGTGCCCGAAGACACATGAAATAATTCACGACTCATCGTACCTTGAAACGAATGGGGTATTGCAGCCAACGACCTTACAGAGTTCCACTTCTTTCATCAAATAACAAGAAACTGCAGTTGCAGTGGGCTAAGGAACGAAAACACTGGACAATGTAGAATTGAAAAAGCATTGCCTCGACTGATGAATCCTGGATCCTGCTGTTTCATGTTGATGGGAAGACTAGGGTATGGAGAAAATCCCATGAGTACATTCATCCATTATGCCATGTGTCAACATTGCAGTCTGGTGGTGGTGTGATGGTGTGGGGTGTGTTTTCATGGCAAACATTAGGCCCCTTGACAAAATTTGAGCAATTTTTGAATGCCACAGGATCTCGTCGTAGAAATTCAGTACTGAGAGAGACTTGGTCATTTCTTCAAACAATTATCTTTATTTAATATTGATTAGTTACTGCAATAATGAAGCCGTCAATCAAACAGTCTTGACTGTCGGACCGAGTGCTTAACTCTTACAGAAATGCAGAGTTGTATATAAATTAGACCTAAAAATGCTGTCATGGCTGGCTCCACACTTCCCATGCAGACTAGGGGCATCATAAGCCACTCTGGGTTCATCTCCTTAGTTTCATCTGCCTCTGGTCTTATTTCTAACCCCACCTTGTCTTAGTTTCCCAGATGCCAGGATAATTAGGAATACGGATGCCTTTGTTCTGTATCCTCCAGGCTATCTTTATCCCGGCTAAACATATACCATATCTTTGTCCATGGAATGCAGGCTCAATCAGACCAGAGACATGTCTCACCACTAATGTTCGACTGGAATGTGGCTGTTTTTTAAATTTTTATAACAGAGACCTTAATCAATTGTCAGCTAGTAAAACCCCGGTCCTTGACATCCAGACTAGCTGCAGGAAGCTAGAGTGGACACCATGAAACTCAGCCGTAGCAGGCCAGTCTTACTCTTAGTTAAATATATATAGTTTACTATTAATATCAAACATATCAGGTAAGTATTTGATTTTTCTATCACAATATCTCATTGTCAAACAGGTGCATCCCTTCGTGGCAGCAGTGCATCTAGCAGGATAGTGCCAATGCTACAAAGCTAGGATTGTCCAGGAATGGTTCCACAAACATGACAATGAATTTAGCTTACTGCAGTGGCCTGCCCAGGCACCAGATCTCAATCCAATTGAGTATCTGTGGTATGAGAGGGAATTAGCTATTTGGAGTAGAGATCCACTACCAGCCATCTTGACACCACTGTGGGGAGCATTGGAGTCATGGGCCAGCGTGGAACGTTTTTGACACCTTGTACTCCGATGACACCTTTATACGCCTCAATTCATGCTCCGATGAATTGAGGCTGTTCTGAGGGCAAACGTGGGTGCCACTCAATATTAGGAAGCTGTTCCTAATGTTTTGTACACTCAGTGTAAACATCCTGGAAAAGAGGTGGCTTACTTACTTACAAAATAAATACATTCAAATATGGTAACGTTTCGAGTAATTGAGGCCATTTAAATGTCTGATCAATCATGCATCTCAAACCAGGGTTTACTACTAAGGCTTATTGAAAACATCCAAGTGCATATCATGAAAATAGAACAAGCGGGACCACAGTAGTTAGGAATAAACAGGAGGAATGCACATAGCAGACATCCAAACTGCTAAAGTAGGTCAGAGGAGAAGCTGAGGGCCCAGACACTGCAAGAGACATCAAAATATTTGGCTAATATATTAGAGGCGGTGTCGCCATGTTTCAAGAAGTGTGCTGTTAATTTGCTTCCTTTCTGCGTGAAAGATGGGTGGCATTTGATAAACACTAAATCCCGGTCTAACTTTAAGCCAAGGTCCATGGAGGATTCCTTCGTTAGTGAGCAATATGAGAGAAACACATGGTTCAATTATGATTTTTTTATAACTAAAGGCACATTGCAAAGACAGACAACGCTATTATTAATAATGAAATACAGTAGATGTGAGAGGAGATGAATATGCAAAGAATAACCAACCATCTACTTCACTAGAGTGAATAACAACACAAGCACAATAACAGGCAGGAAGACAACCAGCAGACAGCTCATCTCCATCAGGAAGACAACCAGCAGACAGCTCATCTCCATCAGGAAGAGAAGCACCAGGAATGTCAGGTAGCATCATCTACAGTGGCGTTGCGTATGACTCAGACGAGAAGGGTACACAGGCATCATCCACACAGCAATGTCGAGTCCATGCAAGGCTGCAGCCTCGGTTCCATGGCGAAGCAGAGTCGTGGAGCTGGCATGTTCTCAGGCTCAGGCAGATGGTCTGTGATGAGTCCAGGATTAGAGCTACTGGCCTGGTGGTGTATTGTATCCTCCTGAATCCTCTTGACCTCCTAGTGACGTAGGGGAGTTTTCTATCGACATAAAGGGGCGCAGCACCCGGCTAGGATCTGCTGCACGCTTTAGATGCTGGCCAGACAGCGATGGCACAACGTGTGGTCACAGTTCAACAAAGCCATCCGATGGTGTGCCTGAGTCGTACAGTTCACTGCAGATGGAGTGCTCTTTGTCCCCTAGGTTGTCACTATTGCTTTGACTCCCGACACTTGTCCCTTTGCTTTAAGGCTGCTCTGTGTTGTCAGAATGGAGCTCTCGTTGAACAGATGTACTTTGGTCATCCCCATCTGCTTGCCCTGTTTGCGTGACTGATCAGTGAATTTGCCTGACCTCTCCCAGGACATGCTGTTGTGGAAGCAGGGGCTTTTTTCACCGAGCGCTCCTCTCCCTGCTCCCTCTACCTTCTCAGTTTCCTCAACCGTACTTAACACTGCAGGACATCTCGCTCCAACAACAGCAAAATCAATCATCAAAATCAAAATCAATCCGTTTCATGGTCACCCACCACTCCATCCATATTTCGTTAGATAAAACTAAACAGCATCCTGTATCACATTTAAGATTAGGCTGTGCAGAATTGCAGTGGCATCTACAAAGCAGATCTATTTGCTAAGAAAGTCAGTCTCAACTCTCTACGTGGACAAAGCTTGGCTCAATGTGAAAGTAGGCAGAAGTGTTCACGTAATGATTGTTTATTGCAGAGAAGGAAAGCCTCTTCCTCAGTGACCTCAGTCCCAATAAGCACTTTCACAGATAAGGAGCGATAAGCACAAGTGTCTACAATCCAGAAATGCCGATGGCCAAGCAGTACACTAAGCATTCCACTCAATTTAACATTTTAAATCATGCATTGGAAGAGTTCGCCTTCAACTGTTACAATGCATGAGCAAACACATTAGATCAGAGTAGCTTTATTCTGCTGATTTACATAAACACTGCATTTCTAGAGAACTCAATTACAAAATCATATTTTGAATCTCATATGTCATGTGAGAAAGGTGGGTTATTCTATTGTGATATTCCACCTTTGCTGATCGTTTTTTTTTTAAACGAACCTCCCCATTTTGGGGAATATGTGACTGTTGGCCATAGTGGGCCAACTGAGATAAGTTAAGGCAGTCACACTATGCCTGACCCAGAGCATCAATGCAGTCACAAAGCACATTCAGCACTATCAATTCACTCATCCACAGGTCATTACGCTCACATTTCCATCAGAACAGATGAGACAGAAAAACATGTATTTGGTACAACCTAAAGGCATTGTTGTCACAGAGTGCAGTCAGAATGTGGCTGTATTTAGGATTGTTAGAGTACAGCAAGTAACACAGCATCATACAATGCAAGTACATACCATTGGCACACATAGACCTACACCGTCACATACAGTAGGCCTAACACGTAAATAATGTACTGCATCATCAGCACCATGTTAGCACTCTCACAGCTTTTCTCATTACAGAGCATGTTTTAGAGTCTGAAGTGAAGTAGCTCAAACAATTTTGCCACATAATATTTGCTACATTTGAGTGCATAGACAGTACGAGTCAAATGTTTGGACACACATGCTCATTCAAGGGTTATAGCATTATAGAATAATAGTTCAGAACTATGAAATGACACATATGGAATCATGTAGTAACCAAAAAAGTGTTGAACAAATCAAATATATATTTTATGTTTTATATACTTCAAAGTAACCACTCTTTGCCTTGATGACAGCCTTGCACACGCTTTGCATTCTCTCAACCAGCTTCATGAGGTAGTCACCTGGAATGCATTTCAATTAACAGGTATTATTATTATTATATTATTATAGGTGTGCCTGGTTAAAAGTGAATTAGTGGAATTGCTTTATTTCTTACTACGTTTGAGCCAATCAGTTGTGTTGTGACAAGATAGGGGTGGTTTACAGAAGATCGCCCTATTTGGTAAAAGACCAAGTCCATATTATGGCAAAACATCTTAAATTAGAAAAGAGAAATTATAGTCCATCGTTAATTTAAGACATGAAGGTCAGTCAATACGGAACATTTCAAGAACTTTGAACGTTTCTTCAAGTGCAGTCTCAAAAACCATCAAGCGCTATGATGAAACTGGCTCTGAGGACCGCCACAGGAAAGGAAGACCCAGAGTTACCTCTGCTGCAGAGGATAAGTTCATTAGAATTACCAGCCTCAGAAATTGCAGCCCAAATAAATGATTCACAGAGTTCAAGTAGCAGACACATCTCAACATGAACTATTCAGAGGAGACTGCGGGAACCAGGCCTTCATGGTCGAATTGCTGCAAAGAAACCACTACTAAAGGACACCAATAAGAACAGACTTGCTTAGGCCAAGAAACACACACAATGGACATTAGACCGATGGAAATCTGTCCTTTGATCTGATGAATCCAAATTTGAGATTTTTCGTTCCAACCACCGTGTCTTTGTGAAACGCAGAGTAGGTGAACGAATGATCTCTGCATGTGTGGTTCCCACCGTGAAGCAAGGAGGAGGAAGTGGGATGGTGCTTTGCTGGTGACACTGTCAGTGATTTATTTAGAATTCAAGGCACACTTAGCCAGCATGGCTACCAATGCATTCTGCAGTGATACGCCATCCCATCTGGTTGGCTCTTAGTGGGACTTTCATTTGTTTTTCAAAAGGACAATAACCCAACACTCCTCCAGGCTGTGTAAGGACTAATTGACCAAGAAAGAGAGTGATGGAGTGCATCAGATGACCTGGCCTCCACAATCACCTGACCTCAACCCAATTGAGATGGTTTGGGATGAGTTGGACCGCAGAGTGAAAGAAAAGCAGCCAACAGGTGCTCAGCATATGTGGGAACTCCTTCAAGACTGTTGGAAAAGCATTCCAGGTAAAGCTGGTTGTGAAAATGCCAAGAGTGTGCAACGCTGTCATCAAGGCAAAGGGTGGCTACTTTGAAGAACATAAAATATAAAACATATTTTGATTTATTTGACACGTTTTTGGTAACTGCATGATTCCATATGTGTTATTTCTTAGTTTTGATGTCTTCCCTATTATTCTACAATGTCCAAACGTTTGACTGGTACTCTATATACATCCATTTTTTCAACTGGTACCGGGGGACCTTCAGAGTCTTGTGAAGCCTATGCGCGTCCTAGAGAGACTCTCATCTTTCCTCAAAACAACCATCATGTACGTGTTCATGAGATTCTCACCTTTCCACAGACGGGTCACATTAGTGTTTAGTCAAACTGTTCGGACGCTACAGACAGAAGCTGGCAGATCGGCTGTGCCAACTTCAAACGATTCCCAAGACGCTTGTAGGGATCGCAGAGCAAAACAGAGTGTCATCTTTCCATATAGGAGTCATAATTGTTTGTAGGCCAAACTGTTCGGACACTACAGATGAGAAGATCGATATTCAGGATGTGTCGTGGTCTGACACGGCTCCAGCTCTGTCACATTTCAGATGTGAAAGTGTGACATCGGCGTATACGGTGGATTGAGACGCATCCAATGCAAAGAAATTGATATCTCTAGCTTAAACTGACAGATTTTATGGGGATTTTTTTATTACGCTAACTAGATTTCCACGGGGGCGCGGACATCGACTCTAACATGAATGCTTTAAGCACTCGTTTTGGAACACTTAGTGTTGTGTCTCACAAGCCACGACTGCTTGATTTGGGACTTCCTTGAGAGCTTAGGCCGAAAAGAAATGACGTGGTTTCAGTTATAGGGAGTGAGTGTTTTCACACTGGCCTATTTTGTATGGTACTCACAGGTCCATGGTTCCTGGAGATACAAAGATCAAACTGAAGCCTGCTGGAATCATATAACAATGTACAGACAGCAGACATTTTTTCAATACATTCTTGTTCATTCACACAGTATGTAGTCTTACTATCAGTTACAATATAGGCTAGGCATTCTGGCATATCTATTCATATAGCTTGGATCTGATTGATTTTCCCGGTAATATGGGCTGGATCCTCTACGACTGAGATGAGGATAAACTGGATTTAAGACACCAGGAGCAATCAGAAGAAATCAGAAGAAAGAGAAGTGAAAAGGGAACAGTCCTCAATCCTACAAGATCACAGCCACCGGTCTTCATTTCCTATACTGAACAGCCCAAAGATAGTCTGGTAACATTTTACACCTGTACGGCGGTGATGAGAGATTTGAGGGAATTGTTTTGCTTCGTTTGAAAAATAACAAGAAAGGGAAAAGAAAAAACCTCGCACCAGCACTTTGTCTTGCTATGGAAGTCCAATTAAGAGAAAATGTGGAGCACAAATGCTTTGCTCCGACCAAACTCTATGCCACGCCCACGGACGTTAGTTTATTCTACGCACATGACTACCTCTTTAGTACCTCCCCAATGATTTCTAGAACGCAAACACATTCTAACCGTTCTGATTGGTCCCTGAATCGGATGGCTTAGGCCAGAGACAGAACACAAGTGGGCAAAGCAACGTTTAAAAAAATGTGTCATTTGCTTTGGTACTCTGATTGGTTAGAGATGATCCAACCGCTGATTACTTTGTTTAGTACAACGCCCCTCATTTTCAGGTCACCACAAACTCATTTAATGATGGCAATCTCACACTGAAGTATGTAGTGAACATTGATCAGGGAATGAGTTTTGGGCTTTGGTAGAATAACAGGCCCTTTGGGCACTTGGTTACAGCTCAGTTATCAAAACAATAACAAATGTTTTTTTTTTTATTAATGCTGCTTTGAATCATAAGGCCCCACAATTCATTAACCATGAAGGAACTGGCTGGATTAAAGTAATGGTTTCTGCAAAAGACTAAACATTTTCTGGTGTTAATTTTCCCCCCATTCCGAGTCCAAGGGTGTCCTCTTCTTTTTGATGTTTTAATGTATTTTGGAGATTGAATATCTTTTTGGGCCATTACCTCTGTTGGATTTCTTCTGCTTCCTCCAGTGTGTGAGATAAGAAGTCCAGGGTGTTGTGCTGGTAGTGCAGGTGTAACGGATGTGAAACTGGTGCGCGCTAAATAGCGTTTCAATCAGTGACGTCACTTGCTTCGAGACCTTGAAGTAGTGGTTCCCCTTGCTCTACAAGGGCTGCGGCTTTTGTGGAGCGATGGGTAACGATGCTTTGTGGGTGACTGTTGTTGATGTGTGCAGAGGGTCCCTGGTTCGCGCCAGGTATGGGCAAGGGGACGGTTTAAAGTTATACTGTTACACAGGCGAGGACTGTTGTCTTTGTAGAACTGACTGAACCAGCACCTGTGTTTCTGGATGGTAGAGTTTTCCACCTGCAGGGGTTTAGAGATGTCTTTCTTATTGTTCCAGATCATCACGTCCCACTCAAACTGGGACACAAACAGTCAGAACAAAAAACTGTTAGTTACACAACAAAACCTTCAATAAAAGAGTGATGAATTTGAAAATAAAAAAAATTGCCAATTAGTGACTTTTTAAGTTTTTATTCATTTTCAGAAATGTTGGTAAATTCTATTTTTTGTTTTGTTAGGTTCTGAACAAACAGGGTGAAAACTCAAACAGACAACTAGAAAAAGCTCAAACCCAAGAAGTTTATTCAACCCACTAGGTGCTTCAGCTACGAACCCAAGTCACACAAGCACATATTTATACCTTGCGACTAGGCAGAGTTCCTGTACCTCCTTGCATGTCTAAGAAAAACACTGCTTCTCTGTTGTTAGGCAGAAACACAGTAGGGTCATCTTATTGGTATTGTCATGGCCCTGCCTAAATCTAGTACCCTTATGGGCATGGAAATATGTGTGTGTGTGTGTGAGATAGGACTGTAATCAGAAGGTCTTCAGAGTGGACCCCTCCCAGCAGTGTCTTCTCTCTTCAACTGTTGACCTTATCTCGAGTTGAGTTCCACATCCCTCATGGTCCTAGTTCCTCAGCAGCTGACCTGCCTTGTGAAGAATTT
Source organism: Oncorhynchus gorbuscha (assembly GCF_021184085.1). Classification (NCBI taxonomy): domain Eukaryota; kingdom Metazoa; phylum Chordata; class Actinopteri; order Salmoniformes; family Salmonidae; genus Oncorhynchus; species Oncorhynchus gorbuscha. The sequence goes on from NC_060192.1 coordinate 19,979,413, forward strand.
AAACTAGACTGTTGCTCTTTGTCTCCCCCTTAGGAACATTCACATTCAACAATCACATACAGAATATTAACTTTATGCACTTCCTCTTTTCTCACTCACTTCCATACACAAAGTTCCTCGTTACCCGTCCTTGACCCCCAACATATACATTCCTTATACATATTAAAGTAATCACTAAGTTCTGGTATGGTAACATGAATAAGTATATTTCAAGCTTGAATCCAACAGTTTAATGAACTTATGGAAGAGACTGGTGTGTTCCCCCATCTCATCATGGCACGGGGTTGTTAAATGACAGACATGTATTCGTTTGAAACCTTTCACTAGATGGTTTCATTTCAGAGACAATCACTCTCAGAAAATAAAGTATCATTGCAATGGATTACACAGTCAAATGTGACAAATAATAACATTTAAAATAAAGAACCGTACAAATGATTTGTGACATCAATATTTAAAATATTGATAGAAAAAAATGAATCATTACAATATGAGATCTGGGCTCTGGTCAAAAGTAGTGCACTATATAGGGAATAGGTTGCCATTTGGGACAAGACCCTAACTCTAACGAAACACTATATCATGAGGCTAGATTTATGATGTGTTGAATTTAAACAGTATGTTAAATATACAGGGTACGAACGTTCCATTCAGCTAAACAACGGGTGTGGCGTTTTTCAACCAAATCAATTAATTAAAAACCTGAGGACAGTAATATTTTACACAAACATAAAGGTACCCATAAGCTTTTTTCTGATGAAAAAACACAACAATGAAGAATTGGTGGATATAGCGTTTTGGAAATAAAATCTTCATATTTTCCACCATATATTCACCAAATTATGACCAATTGAATATGATTAATGCCCAATATATGCAGGTAAAAGACAAACAAATGTTTCCTGATCTGTTTTATATCTCTCAGATATAGGAGAGACACTTCACTTCAACTTCCTTTTGATATTATTTCGGGACTATCTGTTGTACTATGTAGTGAATCTGTTATTCAATGTATGGGCTAATAGAAGTAAGGCCCCCCCAAAAAGTATATATATTTTTTTATACTTCAAGGGATATTAAAATTCTAAATCAAATAGCTAAATGATCCTCGATATGAATTCATTAAAACAATTCCGTATAGCTTAGGGCTTAGACTCTGAGAGGTTAAGGATACTAATGAGGTGTATGAATTGGCATGCATATGATATTCGTCTTGTTTGTAATTTGATTTATCACATTGAGAACGGTTGGACCATTGGCTGCTCTGGTAGAAGATGGAGTGGGACGCAGTGCAGTAGAGGCTCCACGGGCGTCACAAATGTACACAATTCTGGGTGGAGCTAAAATGGACCTTTCATCAACACATTTAATTGGCTTATATTGCTGGGCAAATCAGACTGAAACACTGTTATTGATACTAAACTAAGGTGAATGCTAATTGCTTTCTATGATGAGTGTTTGGATACTATTCCTTGTTCTGTCTCTACAGCACCCAACCCCAGATGAACTAAGACAGAGTTCTAGGTCATCTCCACACTGCCAAAGGGCTTGTTCAGCATCATCATACTGGCTGAGGCAGCTTGTTTGGAAGCAGCCATGTACACAGGTCCAAAGCACAGTCAAGCGAAAACAAGAGGTGGAAAAGCTGTCTGAATGGCCAGTTTATTCCTTGGAGACAGTGACATATATCTAAGCTGACGGAGAGGCTAAAACCAAGAGCAGTCTTTGCACTGGGTGGCCTTGGCTGACACACTTCAGCTGTGTTTTATGACTGAATGGATCACCCCAGTGACATCATTTTCTAAACACTATCTAGTGCTGCCCTGGGGGCAGTCTGTCTTCCTGTCTGTCTGCCTGCCTGTCTGTGAGCAGTGGTGTAAAGTACTTAAGTAAAAATACTTGAATGTACTACTTCAGTAGTTTTCTGTACTTTACATTAGTATTTATATATTATTATTTTTTGTTGCAATTTTTACTTTTACTCCACTACATTCCTAAAGAAAATAATGTACTTTCTACTCCATACATTTTCCCTGACACCCAAAAGTACTCATTACATTTTGAATGCTTAGCAGGACAGGAACATTTTCTAATTCACACACTTAAAGAGACAATCCCTGGCCATCCCTACTGCATCTGATCTGGCGGACTCACTAAATACAAATGCTTTGTTTGCAAATTATGAGTGTTGGAGTGTGTCCCTGGCTATCCGTAACAAAAATGTAAAGGACATTGTGCCGTCTGGTTTGCTTGATATAAGGAATTGGAAATTATTTGTATTTTTACTTTTACTTTTGATACTTAAGGATATTTAAAACCAAATAGTTTTGAACTTTTACTCAATAGGATTTTACTAGGTGACTTTCACTTTTACTTGAGTCATTTTCTATTAAGGTATATTTACTTTTACTCAAGTATGAAAATTGGGTACTTTTTCAACCACTGTGAGTGATTATCTGTACCTGTCGAGCCACTACATCCACGTCCAGTAGAGGCCAGTGGTGTCCAAACACAGCAAGGGCATGTTCCACCAGCATCTGGGAGCAGTGCTTAGTGGGCTCAGACTCAGATTCCCATTGCACCTTGAACACACACACACACACACACACACACACACACACACACACACACACACACACACACACACACACACACACACACACACACACACACACACACACACACACACACACACACACACACACACACACACACACACACACACACACTTCATCAAATACTTGTAAGGACACACCATTAAGGAACCATTTAAAGAGGTTCTACATGTATATACAGTATAACTAGGGCCCAGAGTGGTAAGTTCACATAGTCAGGAAACTCTCAGCTTCCAGTCATACCTTACAAACTCCAAGGTCTTGCTGTTGGTGTAGCACAGGTCAACCACAGTCACAATGCCTGGTGTGTGCAGGTGGGCCAGGTGGGCAAAATCTACTGCATTCTCAGGGATCTCCTACAGCGGACCGTCACAGAGAGGACAGGGGGGGGGCACCACTACATCAGAACAGTAGGCAAAATTAAGAGGGGAAAATATACCAAATTATTAGTGTGAGGGACATGGTCTACTATCAGCTTACTTCACAACATACACTTAGTATTACTTTCTTAGCTACAGCTACCTTGTTGTGCTGGGCTCACTTGAACAGGAAGGTGGCGCAGTGGTCCTTTGTGGGCACATTCTGTCATAAAAATTTGGCATCAAAGTCTGCCATTCTCTGGATTTATGGTGCTTTGAAGACAACTGGGAGCTCGCAGAAAAATCATGATGATGTCAGTGATCTTCAGGTCGAAGCTTTAGAAGAGTTCAGAGTTCCCGACTTACAATTCAGAGTTGGATGACCGTTCAAAAAATGTATTTTCCCAGTCTGAGCATGTTTTTTCTCAGAGTTCCCAGTTGTCTTGAGCTCACTGAAGTCAGATTTCCCACTTCTGAGTTAACGGCTGTTTTTTTTGATGACAATGCATGAAAAGGATTTGTCAGGAGATTGTCGAACTTGATTCATGAGGATGACCGCTAGCTAAGATTTAGAAAGTCTGATGTTGACATGATCAGTTCAATCAAAGCTACTGTCGATACAACGTGATTTGAAGTCATTTTTGTCTGTGGCCAATGACCTTGAGCTTTCTTGGATGGGCACTTCTAATGTAACTCCCCATGAGTGATAACACTGATATTTGAAACTAAAATAGTTCTTAACCTGACACAATAAATTAGATTTTGGTAAAACAAAACAACAGTTCAAAATAAGTAAATACATGAACATATCTAGCAATGGCACGATGAAGTCACAGTCACCAGAGAACATGACCAACCCCTAAGCTCCGTATTGTCCGCTGTCTGCCCGGCCACCACAGAAAGCTCTGAGCCTGGCTAAAACGCCTGCATTTCGGAGCTGCCCTTTACTCAAGAACGCAAAAAGAGACCGTGTTTGTATGCAGCTTAATTAACTCAATGACTTTTGTATTTGTTTTGACATTGTTTGCAAACTAATATGTGACCCGTATTAATGCCAAAATAACATGCAAAACAGGCAACCGCCCCGCTGAATGACGGGTCGCCACTGCAAACACCTAAAGTAGTCATATGGTAAAACAAAAAAAGAAAACAAGTATAACATAAGTACTTTTTCCTTATCAAACACACATCTACAACAGAAAACAAACCTCGATGTTTGCGTTGATGAAGTGCTCAGTGCATCCCCGGTAGACCTATTCCCCCTGTGTGAGCTGTGGTACCGTCCAGCCGGGTTCCTCTCCGTCACAGTGGAACCACACCAGAACCTGACCTCTGGTCTCCATACTGGGACAGCAGGGCACCTTGGATCAACAAGGATCAACTGAGGGAAAACATATATTATTATATTTCTCTTAATGACACATCAATCTATTTTAAAACGTCATTTAAGACGTTACACTGTTTATCATCTTGGCGCAAATCCAAATCAACTAATAATGTTAAGGCTGTCACGAAAGATTACATAGTTGACAGACATCGAATCCCATTTTGTTTGCTGGATACATTATAAACATAGTTAAATTACATTGATTTAGTCATGGCTTCTCACCTTTCTCTGCATAGGGATCCGCACACACTTCCCGTCTTCCCTCCGGCACTGCCAGCTGTGGAACGGGCACACTATGCTCTGTCCCACCACATGCCCCCCTACTGCCAGATTGGCACCCACGTGGGGGCAGTAGGCATCCACCTCTGTGCCCCCGAACACTGCCACCTGCTCATCTGGGAGGAAAACAGATTTGGGAAAGGAGGTCAAAGTAACCTGTGAGGAGTTGAGTCTTCAAATGAAATGACTACTACAATAAAATACTTGAAATATCCTCTTGAAGTCAGTTCAGACACCTAAGTTATTGAGTCAGCGTTTTCCTCTTTGACGGACAGCTCAAAATATGTGAAAAGGCTGCATTTCTCTTTAAATCCACAGGATGTCACCAGTAAACAGATCAGGAAGCGTTAGGCACCAATACCACATTAAGCCATTGCCCTGCCCTGCGTAGTGAGCAATCAGATTGAGACAGTGCAGGATTGTAGACAGAACCAAAAGCCAAGTTGCAACCCATCTGGCTCAGACCCCGACTGTGACCCCCAGGTAGCTAAGATTACCTTCAGATTTAAATAAATAATTAATTTCAAAAAGCCACCGGACCATCACTAAGGTTAAGATACAGTGGCCCTGGGAATGCTTGGCAGTGAGAAGGCACTCCTGGTTAATGCCCTGCCACCCCAAGGAGAGCGGCTAACTACATTTAACATTTACATTTAAGTCATTTAGCAGACGCTCTTATCCAGAGCGACTTACAAATTGGTGCATTCACCTTATGACATCCAGTGGAACAGCCAGTTTACAATAGTGCATCTAAATATTTTAAGGGGGGGAGGGGGGGTGAGAAGGATTACTTTAATCTATCCTAAGTATTCCTTAAAGAGGTGGGGTTTCAGGTGTCTCCGGAAGGTGGTGATTGACTCCGCTGTCCTGGCGTCGTGAGGGAGTTTGTTCCACCATTGGGGAGCCAGAGCAGCGAACAGTTTTGACTGGGCTGAGCGGGAACTGTACTTCCTCAGTGGTAGGGAGACGAGCAGGCCAGAGGTGGATGAACGCAGTGCCCTTATTTGGGTGTAGGGCCTGATCAGAGCCTGGAGGTACTGAGGTGCCGTTCCCCTCACAGCTCCGTAGGCAAGCACCATGGTCTTGTAGCGGATGCGAGCTTCAACTGGAAGCCAGTGGAGAGAGCGGAGGAGCGGGGTGACGTGAGAGAACTTGGGAAGGTTGAACACTAGACGGGCTGCGGCGTTCTGGATGAGTTGTAGGGGTTTAATGGCACAGGCAGGGAGCCCAGCCAACAGCGAGTTGCAGTAATCCAGACGGGAGATGACAAGTGCCTGGATTAGGACCTGCGCCGCTTCCTGTGTGAGGCAAGGTCGTACTCTGCGGATGTTGTAGAGCATGAACCTACAGGAACGGGCCACCGCCTTGATGTTAGTTACATTTACATTTACATTTAAGTCATTTAGCAGACGCTCTTATCCAGAGCGACTTACAAATTGGTGCATTCACCTTATGACATCCAGTGGAACAACCACTTTACAATAGTGCATCTAAATATTTTAAGGGGGTGAGAAGGATTACTTTATCCTATCCTAGGTATTCCTTAAAGAGGTGGGGTTTCAGGTGTCTCCGGAAGGTGGTGATTGACTCCGCTGTCCTGGCGTCGTGAGGGAGTTTGTTCCACCATTGGGGAGCCAGAGCAGCGAACAGTTTTGACTGAGCTGAGCGGGAACTGTACTTCCTCAGTGGTAGGGAGGCGAGCAGGCCAGAGGTGGATGAACGCAGTGCCCTTATTTGGGTGTAGGGCCTGATCAGAGCCTGGAGGTACTGAGGTGCCGTTCCCCTCACAGCTCCGTAGGCAAGCACCATGGTCTTGTAGCGGATGCGAGCTTCAACTGGAAGCCAGTGGAGAGAGCGGAGGAGCGGGGTGACGTGAGAGAACTTGGGAAGGTTGAACACTAGACGGGCTGCGGCGTTCTGGATGAGTTGTAGGGGTTTAATGGCACAGGCATGGGAGCCCAGCCAACAGCGAGTTGCAGTAATCCAGACGGGAGATGACAAGTGCCTGGATTAGGACCTGCGCCGCTTCCTGTGTGAGGCAGGGTCATCTGTACTCTGCGGATGTTGTAGAGCATGAACCTACAGGAACGGGCCACCGCCTTGATGTTAGTTGAGAACGACAGTTTGTTGTCCAGGATCACGCCAAGGTTCTTAGCGCTCTGGGAGGAGGACACAATGGAGTTGTCAACCGTGATGGCGAGATCATGGAACGGGCAGTCCTTCCCCGGGAGAACCCACCTTCGTCCATGAAACACCCTCAGCCCCCAGAGTCTATCAAGGCACTACATGTAGAGCCAAGATCTAGATGAAGAGACCTGAGTAGAGCAGCTCCGTCTTGCCGAAGTTCAGCTTGAGGTGGTGATCCGTCATCCACACTGATATGTCTGCCAGACATGCAGAGATGCGATTCGCCACCTGGTCATCAGAAGGGGGAAAGGAGAAGATTAATTGTGTGTCGTCTGCATAGCAATGATAGGAGAGACCATGTGAGGTTATGACAGAGCCAAGTGACTTGGTGTATAGCGAGAATAGGAGAGGGCCTAGAACAGAGCCCTGGGGGACACCAGTGGTGAGAGCGCGTGGTGAGGAGACAGATTCTCGCCACGCCACCTGGTAGGAGCGACCTGTCAGGTAGGACGCAATCCAAGCGTGGGCCGCGCCAGAGATGCCCAACTCGGAGAGGGTGGAGAGGAGGATCTGATGGTTCACAGTATCGAAGGCAGCCGATAGGTCTAGAAGGATGAGAGCAGAGGAGAGAGAGTTAGCTTTAGCGGTGCGGAGCGCCTCCGTGATACAGAGAAGAGCAGTCTCAGTTGAATGACTAGTCTTGAAACCTGACTGATTTGGATCAAGAAGGTCATTCTGAGAGAGATAGCGGGAGAGCTGACCAAGGACGGCACGTTCAAGAGTTTTGGAGAGAAAAGAAAGAAGGGATACTGGTCTGTAGTTGTTAACATCGGAGGGATCGAGTGTAGGTTTTTTCAGAAGGGTGCAACTCTCGCTCTCTTGAAGACGGAAGGGACGTAGCCAGCGGTCAGGGATAAGTTGATGAGCGAGGTGAGGTAAGGGAGAAGGTCTCCGGAAATGGTCTGGAGAAGAGAGGAGGGGATAGGGTCGAGCGGGCAGGTTGTTGGGCGGCCGGCCGTCACAAGACGCGAGATTTCATCTGGAGAGAGAGGGAGAAAGAGGTCAGAGCACAGGGTAGGGCAGTGTGAGCAGAACCAGCAGTGTCGTTTGACTTAGCAAACGAGGATCGGATGTCGTCGACCTTCTTTTCAAAATGGTTGACGAAGTCATCTGCAGAGAGGGAGGAGGGGGTAGGGGAGGAGGATTCAGGAGAGAGGAGAAGGTGGCAAAGAGCTTCCTAGGGTTAGAGGCAGATGCTTGAAATTTAGAGTGGTAGAAAGTGGTTTTAGCAGCAGAGACAGAGGAGGAAAATGTAGAGAGGAGGGAGCGAAAGGATGCCAGGTCCGCAGGGAGGCGAGTTTTCCTCCATTTCCGCTCGGCTGCCCGGAGCCCTGTTCTGTGAGCTCGCAATGAGTCGTCAAGCCACGGAGCGGGAGGGGAGGACCGAGCCGTCCTGGAAGATAGGGGACATAGAGAGTCAAAGGATGCAGAAAGGGAGGAGAGGAGCGTTGAGGAGGCAGAATCAGGAGATAGGTTGGAGAAGGTTTGAGCAGAGGGAAGAGATGATAGGATGGAAGAGGAGAGAGTAGCGGGGGAGAGAGAGCGAAGGTTGGGACGGCGCGATACCATCCGAGTAGGGGCAGTGTGGGAAGTGTTGGATGAGAGCGAGAGGGAAAAGGATACAAGGTAGTGGTCGGAGACTTGGAGGGGAGTTGCAATGAGGTTAGTGGAAGAACAGCATCTAGTAAAGATGAGGTCGAGCGTATTGCCTGCCTTGTGAGTAGGGGGGGAAGGTGAGAGGGTGAGGTCAAAAGGGGAGAGGAGTGGAAAGAAGGAGGCAGAGAGGAATGAGTCAAAGGTAGATGTGGGGAGGTTAAAGTCGCCCAGAACTGTGAGAGGTGAGCCGTCCTCAGGAAAGGAGCTTATCAATGCATCAAGCTCATTGATGAACTCTCCGAGGGGACCTGGAGGGCGATAAATGATAAGGATGTTAAGCTTGAAAGGGCTGGTAACTGTGACAGCATGAAATTCAAAGGAGGCGATAGACAGATGGGTAAGGGGAGAAAGAGAGAATGACCACTTGGGAGAGATAAGGATCCCGATGCCACCACCCCGCTGACCAGAAGCTCTCGGGGTGTGCGAGAACACGTGGGCGGATGAAGAGAGAGCAGTAGGAGTAGCAGTGTTATCTGTGGTGATCCATGTTTCTGTCAGTGCCAAGAAGTCGAGGGACTGGAGGGAGGCATAGGCTGAGATGAACTCTGCCTTGTTGGCCGCAGATCGGCAGTTCCAGAGGCTACCGGAGACCTGGAACTCCACGTGGGTCGTGCGCGCTGGGACCACCAGATTAGGGTGGCAGCGGCCACGCGGTGTGGAGCGTTTGTATGGTCTGTGCAGAGAGGAGAGAACAGGGATAGACAGACACATAGTTGACAGGCTACAGAAGAGGCTACGCTAATGCAAGGAGATTGGAATGACAAGTGGACTACACGTCTCGAATGTTCAGAAAGTTAAGCTTACGTAGCAAGAATCTTATTGACTAAAATGATTCAAATGATACAGTACTGCTGAAGTAGGCTAGCTGGCAGTGGCTGCGTTGTTGACTTTGTAGGCTAGCTGGCAGTGGCTGCGCTGTTGACACTACACTAATCAAGTCGTTCCGTTGAGTGTAATAGTTTCTACAGTGCTGCTATTCGGGGGCTAGCTGGCTAGCTAGAAGTGTTGATTACGTTACGTTGCGTTAAAAGAACGACAATAGCTGGCTAGCTAACCTAGAAAATCGCTCTAGACTACACTAACTAGAGCACACCATGACTGTAAATACACTCGCTGCAGAACAGAATTAGACAGCCTGCAAAAGTTGACTGAGATAGATTGAGAAGAGTGTCCTAGACTGACTGTGTACTGAATAAAACTGACAGATTTCAGGGCTAAATGTATAGACCACAACGGAACATGTCAAACATTGGTTTGGGTCAGCAGAATCTGGGACAGGCTCTTACTGTTGCCTGGATAACTGGCACAGATTAATCAACAAGGAAAACTGATTGGATATGCAAAAAGTCATCAATGTAAGGGAATTTCATATTCTTTTCACCCAATGACAGTCATTTTTTTGGGGGGGGGGGGGTTGGGGGGGGATTACACATTGAATTCACATTAGTTGACAACTCAACCAAATGGAAATCAAAACTAAATGTTTAAATGACGTCTGTGCCAGTGAGAACTGAGCATTGATCATTTTAGACAATATAAATGCCAAATATCCTGTAAGCTAGTGGTACTGGGGAGAACTGAAGAATGATTAATCCCGTAACAGGGGGAGATTTATCTAACTTTCACTGACATGATTTGAGTCAAGTATGGCAACATACACTGTCAATACAAAGAAAATGGAGGACTATCTTGTTGTCTTTTTCTCTTTAAAGGAGCTGTGTGGCCAAAACTTTAACAATTACTGATCTCCTTTTAAACTTTGTTTACACGGTGTATACCAAACATTAGGAACACCTTCCTAGTCACTACAGTCCCTGGTTTGTATTCAGTCCGAATCACATCCGGCTGTGATTGGGAGTCCCATAGTCACTACAGTCCCTGGTTTGTATTCAGTCCGAATCACATCCAGCTGTGATTGGGAGTCCCATAGTCACTACAGTCCCTGGTTTGTATCCAGGCTGAATCACATCCGGCTGTGATTGGGAGTCCCATAGTCACTACAGTCCCTGGTTTGTATCCAGGCTGAATCACATCCGGCTGTGATTGAGAGTCCCATAGTCACTACAGTCCCTGGTTTGTATCCAGGCTGAATCACATCCGGCTGTGATTGGGAGTCCCATAGTCACTACAGTCCCTGGTTTGTATCCAGGCTGAATCACATCCGGCTGTGATTGGGAGTCCCATAGTCACTACAGACCCTGGTTTGTATCCAGGCTGAATCACATCCGGCTGTGATTGGGAGTCCCATAGTCACTACAGTCCCTGGTTTGTATTCAGGCTGAATCACATCCGGCTGTGATTGGGAGTCCCATAGTCACTACAGTCCCTGGTTTGTATTCAGGCTGTATCAAATCCAGCTGTGATTGGGAGTCCCATAGTCACTACAGTCCCTGGTTTGTATTCAGGCTGTATCAAATCCAGCTGTGATTGGGAGTCCCATAGTCACTACAGTCCCTGGTTTGTATCCAGGCTGAATCACATCTGGCTGTGATTGGGAGTCCCATAGTCACTACAGTCCCTGGTTTGTATTCAGGCTGTATCAAATCCAGCTGTGATTGGGAGTCCCATAGTCACTACAGTCCCTGGTTTGTATCCAGGCTGTATCAGAATTTGTTCTCAATTGACTTGCCTAGTTAAATAAAGGTTACATACAACAACAAAAAATTGAGTTGCGCCCCCTTTCGCCCTCAGAACAACCTCAATTCGTCAGGACATGGACTCTACAAGGTGTCAAAAGTGTTCCACAGGGATGCTGGCCCATGTTGACTCCAATGCTTCCCACAGTTGTGTCAAGTTAGCTAGATGACGTTTGGGTGATCATCCTATGTCTGCAGGATGAAAACCTTGCAAGATAACCAAAACAGTTGATTTAACGAATCAGTGGGTCTGTTTGACAGGTTGTGACTTTAATTAATGCCACCCACTCACCTCAATTGACCTAATCTCGGCCCCTTGAATAGAAGTATGTCAGATTCACAATGAATTGCTGTGTGAAGAGCATTAGACTTGTAGGATTGGACAGCTAAGGTGTGTTGTCAGACTTGAACCACAGTAGAGGCTTGGGCAACCAACCCAACACTTGGGCAACCAAGACTAGTCCTGACAAAACACCGCCCTCCGCCTCCTGTCCGTCTGCTTTACTTACTGAAAAACTGCTTCATTTGATTTGTTTAACTTGTTAAGGTATAGGGGGCAGCATTTTCACTTTTGAATAAATAGCATGCCCAATTTCAACTTCCTGCTACTCATGCCAGGAATATACAATATGCATATTATTAGTAGATTTGGATAGAAAACACTCTGAAGTTTCTAAAACTGTTTGAATCATGTCTGTCAGTATAACAGAACTTAGGTAAATATACCCACCGAAATCATAAGACACAGGTGTAAACAATAAGACAGACAAAAACAAAAAGGAAAAATGGATGGGTGGCAGACCCCACTAAGCTGGCAGGCAGGCTGACAGTGGAGCTAGGCAATGTTGATGGATAAGATGAGAGCACCCCTCCAGCTAGGATGGAATCCGTCACTCCTCAGCAGAACAGGCTCGGTCCTGTTGACGGAGTGACGGAGACTCATCACTCCCCTTAACTGGGAGGGGGCCAGAGACAATTAATTGATGCCAACATATCTTTATTGCTAATTTACACGCTGAAGTTATGTTACGTTTGGTGACCTCTGACTGGTGACTGGTTTTCTCAGGAGTCCCTAAAACATTAAACAACACAAAGTACATTTTCACACTCATGTCACAACGCCCATAAAGCTTGCTAGCTAGCTGGCTAATGTTAGCTAGTCAGCTAGCTTGCTTTATGACAAAAAATATGCATAATCATTTTGTCTCTACACTAACTAACAAATTCCTCTCAACTTTACATTTGTTGTGTGATTTGTTATGATATTAGATTTACTTACATTTGCTTCCATCCTAGCATTTCTGTCAGTCATCTTTTCTGAAGAAAGTTTCCATGGTTGGGTAGCATAGCGTCAAATTCGTCGTGGAAACCACTCGATATCATTGGTCATCGCCCTGCTACTGGTGATTTGCATACAGTTGGGAAATGCTGACCTTTTTCACTGTCTCCCACACCACATTTGCGCTGCCTAATGACCCACCGACCACTCCGCTTCTCACCGGTTTCCTTCCATTGAAAATGAATGCGAAGCAGTGTTTCACCGCACGGTACCATGTGCTAGTGTACATGAGCCATTAGCTAACTAACTAGGTTGCTAGTTAGGGACACTGTGTGCTAGCTAGCTAGCTATAATGCTATTTAGCTAGCTAGAACACAATGTCGCCCCTGCCTCCCGCCTGCTATGTATCGGACTAGCTGGCTACGCTAGCACGCCGTGTCCTTTGCTCCCATCTGCCCTTGCCGTCGTTAACAGAACTGCGGGAAAGGACAGTGTCTACCAGTGTACGGCTCCCGCCCTTCTTCTGTGGGGTTTATCGGCGGCTGGCATCCAAAATGATTGTGTATTAACACCAT